>NW_022602782.1:0-208595 GCF_008692095.1 Etheostoma spectabile | reverse complement strand
CTGTAACCCAGCTGCAAAGCATAATGTATAATATGTCACACATACACACACTCTTATTTAGTCTTTGGTAATTCAGTATATACTGTAAGCCAGCTTTTACGTGGCCGTTCTGAGTGCCCTGTTCATCACCACCTCAGTCATTGTATTATTTTCCACAAATTCCCCTTTTCGCACCTACTAGGTGCGAACACCTTTTACACTAACTGCAGTGCCTCAACGTCCTCCCCGTCCTTTGGCATGGTGAGTAATGGCAGCATCCCACGGAATAGGGAGGCGGCGCTTTTCTTTGGACAAGGCAGTGGTGATGAGCCGGGATGTCATGGTCCGCAGGCATGGCACACAGCAACACCCACAGGTAACTAGAATAGCGAGAAAACAGCAATAGATGTCAAACAAGCAGTGATAAGATTCTTCCATTTGCCAAAAAAGGTTCTCATCCACCCCTCCAATGGATTGATACACCTGAGGCGTCATGCATCTCCTGGGAAAGGGCTCGAAGTTGGTTCAAAGCCCTGGTGACCTTCCCATCCGGGGCAGTGTTGTTAGGGATGACCGTACAGCACATCTCTCCGAACATGGGAACAGACTCCTCCTTTTTCAGCCAACAGCATGTCCCGCGCCCTCCTATCTGGCGCGCCATGAGGGACGTTGGGGGCCGTCTGCTCGGCCAGGCCTTCGATGCATCCCTAGTTGCATTGCTCAAGCGTAAAACATTATAATGCACAAAATTTATCCTATCTACATTTTTGCTGGGAGTGACGGGAAGATGGCTGAAAGCAGTGGTATATTCTCAAATCCTGCGGCTATTTGATCTGCCAATTTGTATTTCATTCGGGACACCCCTAGGAACTCCTATGCTGTCTATATAGGTTGGGGTTCCCGCCCATGGATCAAAAGCCGGGCCTTGCATACTACGGGCCCTGCGCCTTCTCTTACGGTCAGTTGCACAGCCTTATGGTGGGTATAGTGGACTCTACCTCCCCACCAAAGATATGGGCATAGCTAATCTAACTATAGCACAAACTCCTGACGTTTGATTTGGGAACTTTATCTGGGAGTACAACCTAAGACCACCACAATAGTAGAATAGTCCTATTCTAGCCACTGGGCCTAGGGCGTTTTGTTTGTACTGTTGTGTTGCACCAGTCTGGGGGTATATCACCTAGTTTGATTGTGGGCTTGCTTGATCCGGTGAGATTGAAACAGTGATATCTTGCACCCTCCCCTTTATGGCGGTAAAATACCTGGTTTTTCAAAGCCTGGGGGAAAGAGGGATGCTAGTGTAGTACAATTGCGGGAAGCTGTCTTAGAGTGTGTGAAGTTCAACTGCATGCATATCCTGCTGGGTCCTCATTAGGAAACACGGGGCCGGGTTAGTGACACATGAACTGGTCTAGCTGTGGCACAGGCCACGCACCCTTCCATGGTTGTTCTTTGGCATCTGTATTAGCCACCTGATCCATAAATTGTCCTGGCCTGCACCTGCTGATACTCTAAACACATCTTCCACCCTCATTTTAGAGAAGTCCTTGCACTATTATGTCTTCCTCCTTCAGGGGGGGTTTTACTGTAGTCTCTGCCATGTCAGTGTCATTCTGTGTGTGCGTGAGGGATCCAAAATATTTATCTGTAGGGGGGTTATCTGGTCACTTCCTGCTATCAATACACCTATGGCTAACTCCAGACATCCTGACCGTTCCTGCTCCAATGCTCTATTTACTGACAGGGTTATGGGATTTTTTCGTGGGGTCTGAAACTATAGTCCGCTGTATAGATAATATCTCCCATCATCTTGTTGTACCCACCAATCTCTTTTGTCTGTCAACCTCGCCCATGGTTTCAACCTCCTGTTGTCCAACCCGCGTCATACCAGCTGTTACAGAGACTACCTTTCACCTGTCCGGAAGCGCTCCTTTCACAGTCCTCTACCTTTGATAGTCGTCACAGATGTACACATCTGTTTTTTGTAGAAACTATTATACCCCCGCAGTCTATAGCCTGACACAATCAAGGTAATGACGTGGTTGAGTCTCACATAGGGAGAGTCAATCTGGCACCGCACCTTGGGGATGGGCCCTTAGTGTGTTGCTTCACTACTGCCCAAACTGCTCTTCTTCTCTTCGTCTAGTTTCATTTCCTTTGTACTGAGAGGTGGTTGGACACTACCGGGTGATTGTTCTTTGTGGTCTCGGTCCCCATACGCATGTTCCAACCCCAGATTAATGCTGCAACTCCCACTACTACTATACTGCTAGGAAAACTGTTGTCTTTTTCCCAAACCCCATTGTTCCAAGTTATGGATGTACTATGTGGGGGTGTTCCCGCCAAACATCTCTTCCATCTATACATTTTGGATTGCTTTTCTAATTTCTGCCAATGGGCGGCTAGGAGGTGCGACTGGGGCACAATGTGTCAGGGTGCCAAGGTGACCTTTTTTAACTTTTAAACTGGGCCGAGTGTGAAGTAACCTCCCTTACTTCGTAAGGCCCGGACCACCTGGGGTCAGTCACTTCCTCTGTGAACTTTGACCCTGACCAGTCGCCTACCTGACAGGTAGTGTTGTTCCTCCTGCGGTTTCCTGTTCGCCAACTGGACCTGCGTAGAAAGGGCTGAAACCAGAGATGTAGCTTTCTCATATAGTCTGTCATTCTATTTGCTGAACATCTTAACATTGGGCAATCTGGCATGTGGCCTCATTAGTGGAGGTCCTGGCATTTTTCTCCTGTCATTATTTCGTGTGGGGTCAAATGTGTTCTCGTCCTTCTGAGGACCTCATAGCCATGAGGGCCAATGGGAGCGCTTCTACCCATGTTAACTTGCTTCCTGCACATGCCTTAGCTATCTTAGCCTTCAATGTCTGTTTGCTCTTTCCACCATTCCCTGTGACTGTGGATGAAAACTGATCCGAAGGCATGAGTGATCCCAGGGCCTGTTTACTTCTCTTAGTAGTTTGTTGTTAAAATGTGTGCCATTATCTGACCTTATTTGCCTGGGGACCCCATACCTCGGGATGAGTTCAGTTTTGAGCCATTCACCACTGTTTTTGCGTCCTCTTTTCTGGTGGGAATGGCTTCTACCCACCTAGAGAACCTGTCTACCATCACCAGAAGATACCTTTTTCCCCCTACCACATTTGCTGCGCCCATATCAGTATAATCTATGCTGATATCTTGAAAAAAACTGTGGGGACTGGTACGCTCCTTTTGTGTGGTGTATGGTTTCTGAAAATTATGCTCTCCACACACCCTGCATTCCTGACAAAAATGTGTCACCATGTCCCTCAAATTGGGGTGCCACCACAGCTCAGACAGATTCAGGAGAGTCTGTTTTTTCCTTCATGTGTTGGTCTGTGTGCCTCAGGTAGCAACATTCTGCACATCTCGGCTGATGCTGCTATCTTTCCTTGATGAGACCTCCATATCCCATCTTTGCTTTTGTGGCGCCGCTCCGCTGCCACTGATTCATTCATAGGCTCCTGACTGTATCCAGCCTTGATGAGTGGTACCTCAGTACATGCTGTCTCCCCCTTTTTCTGAAATAAAATGGCATGAGAAAGCCATTGTTTTCAGAAACATCCATATGAAATGGGAGTGAGTAGTCTGGGGAGGTGAGTGTCTCTGCCCTTGCTAGGCACTTTTGAGGTCAGAGAAGGCGGCCTCGGCCTCTGTTGTCCATAGGAGGGGGGCGTGTGAGACAGCGATGAGTTCTGTTGGTATGTCAGGGGATATGTGAGCGGCTGTATACCTGTGAGGCCCAGAAAAGACAGCATGTCTGCAACTGTGAGGGGCTTCTGACTGTTTGGGGGTTCTGTGAGGACTGTCATTTGTTTAGCTTTGCTGGGCTTGGGCTTGTTTAATTCTTCCAGTTGTTTCTTAACAATTGAGTTTGTAGTCTTTTAATTCATCTTCTTGTTGCTCTGCTCCTTTTTGGTGTTTTGACAGGAAATGACGCACATTCTCGCCCCATGTTGCATCGGTCATTGTTTGCAGGCCTACTACTCCTCCTAACTGTGTCTGAACTGCTGTGGGTAATCCCCTAGTACCCCATGGCGGAACAGCGCCACTGTGGCGGCGGACTGGTCCCACGGTTCCCTCATAGCACGCTGCCAAATCTTTTTTGCTCTATCTGCATAGGCATCAAAATTTCATCACTTAGTCTTTTAAATCATGCCATGCTGCATGATCCCCAACTGTGGGATACATGCGGTGCAGCTCAGCCCAAATGCCAGGGGTTACTGCTGATGCAGGCACTGATGCGGGAAACAGTGGGTCCAGCTCCCCCTCTGGTGAGGGCAGCACTAGCTTCATCTGCTCCCATTACTCTACCCAATACTGCTCTGAGATCTCCCAAACACAGCTGCACTCCTGCTGTAAGACTATTGAAAGCTGTGAGGAAATGCTCAGCCCCTCCTGTCAGGGAGGGGAGTTTTGCACACAGAGAATCTAAGTCACCAAAACTGTAAGGGGTGTACATCAACAGTCCTCCTCCTCCTCCTACTGGGCGGAGTGGGCATTGTAGCCCCGCCTCTGGTGTGTGGCGCGTCTGCTCTCCCTCACTGAGCTCATTTACTGTTAGACGCAGCTGCTCTTGCTGCTTTTTATCTCTCTGAACTCTTTGTTAAGTTTTCCCTTATTCTAGTTGATCTTCGCAGCAAACTTCGTCAGGGTCCTCGTTGGTAAATTTACCTTTAAATGTGCTGCTACAAAAACGTCTTGAGGACTTTGTGATCTAGATCTGGGCCTGCGTTTATGTCGTTTTTTAGTCCTTTCCCTAGAGCTGGAGCTTCTGTCTGTTTGCTCACTTTCCTGCTGCTGTCTGACTGTTCGCTATCTTCCTTACTTCCTGAGTCTTGTGGGGTACTATGGTGAGGTGGACTGGGTCCTTTTACTGACATGTGAAAATGCTCTGGATTTTGTTGGCAAAAAGACGCTGAATATGGGGTACTAGCTTTGCTTGGGCCGGCTGGGACTGTAGCCGCTGGTTGTGGTGGAGCCGCTGCTGCTCCCCCTGGCGCTGACTGTACCATTAAATTTAGATAACATTCTAAATCCTGTACGCGGCCCTCTAATGCCGGTATCAATGGGTCCTGTGGTACGTCTATTTGTAATGCATTTGGCTGTAAATGGGCAGTTACCACTGGGGCTTGGACTGTGGGTTTTGATGCCGTTGGACCTGTATACGGCGGAGGTGGAGCGGAAATTCTTAGGTTTCTTATATCTGGATAAAAAGGGTTTGGCGGGGGCGCTCAGAGGGCAGCGGGGTTTTCTCTGCGCTAGCGGTTTTATTCTGTTCGGCTTCTGTCTCAGTTTTTGGTGAACTTTTGTCATCTTGTTTGTCAATCCCAATTGTTTCTGTATTGCATTTGTCATTTCAACCCCACCCCATATTTCTCTTTCTGCGCTTCATACTCCTTCTGCTTTGGTTTAGTCATTTAAACCATTTTCTTTTCTTTCCTCCTCTGCCTGCCTTTCCGCATACTCCAACTTACTTTTTTCATACTTCACTATTTCATCACTTTCTCCGGGGACGGCGCCCCTTCTCCCTCAATCCATCCTCCTCTCTCCCATTCTTTCACAATCTCTTTTGCTACTTTCTCCTCTCCTTTACTGCCATACTTTTTCACTGCCCCTACTAACACTTTACCATAAGGGGTCGTCATTTTACAACAAATAAGCAGTGAGAAAAAATCCAACAAGCCAAACCACAACAAAATCACACATGCAACAACGAACAACTTTTTCATTAAGACTCCATCTAGAGCCTTTTTATGTACATCTCTATAATCTTTACAACTTAAAAAGTGACCTCTCACTCCTTCGCACAAATACACTCGCGGTGGACTCGTAATATTACAATGACAATCTGTTAACTGCAACTCTTTTTCAGGATGTTCACACAGAACCAAGGGTGGCAATTCACAATCACTCATCTGAACTATCTGTCCTTAGCAGTCTCCTACCTCGTCAACCATCTGGACGTATTTTCCTCTGACTATTTGTCCCTTTTCCTCTCCTACCGCCACCCGTATTATTCAACAATTCTCTTACAACTCTCTAGTTGTTTTTCTCTGTTTAATCACATCACATGCCCCAACATTTCATCTGTTTATATCCCTTTAATTACAGCACATTCAATCAATACTTTTCGCTTAAAACAACACTTACGACAGTTGAAATGTGATCACATCAATTTAGTTTTCAGCCAATAACAGAATTTTGATTTTAAACAGGCTTTTGCTTACCTTTTTTGTTGAGAGCTCTCAGTGATCACACCAACGAATCGCAGTATCGCCGCTCAGTCCCCTTCACGGGCTGCGGGATGTCAGGTCCGGTGGCTGAGCTGAACCGGCCGTGGACACAATGCCAAGGTCCAGTTGGATTCCCCTGTCCAATTACGTTATCACGTCGGGGGTCACCAAATTTGTTGGGGAATCCTTCTATAAACTGACAACTGACTCCATGATGAATTACACAGCGTTTATTCTTGTGGTCAACAGATGAAATGCGTTTCCGAGCAGTTACACGTGCACGGACCTGATGGAGACTTGTCTAGTACAGAGGTCCCCCAAAAGGCACTTAGACAATATTGTGCTCAGGGTTATATTGGTTCCCCTTGTGGGGCCTGATTGGTCAGCTATACTGTGCTGGGTTACACTCTCTGCTCTGCCTCTTCCCTCTTTCTTATTATTTTCAGTTATCATTTACCTCACCAGACAGCTATGTTCACTCCTCCTTAGTTTTGTATGTCCTGTTCTCTGAGTTATCAGACCGTCCTGAAACTTCAGTGTCCTTGGCCTCACCATCTCCTCCTCCCGTGCTCACTGTAGCATATCGACTAAGATAGCCCTGTCTGTTCTCCCTCCTAGCTGTAACCCAGCTGCAAAGCATAATGTATAATATGTCACACATACACACACTTTATTTAGTCTTTGGTTAATTCAGTATATACTGTAAGCCAGCTTTTACGTGGCCGTTCCTGAGTGCCCTGTTCATCACCACCTCAGTCATTGTATTATTTTCCCACAGCGGCGCAGCGTCCGTGGTCTCAGCTTCAGGTTATAAAGGACGCGCTCCGGAGATTAAGTGTGACGATATTAATGTAGCGATATTCTCAGATGATAATAATGGCAGACCGGTCAGAGACCAATACATTCATGATTTCATTTTCTTGTTGCTTGTCCTTCTCTAATAAGGGTAGTTTGTGTTACTCCTTAATAAGTGGGCCTATCGTTTTTTGTTATAGCTTACATTGGTTTCATAACCTTCTCAATAAGTCTCCCATCCTGGACCAATAACGTGGCCTATGTACAGCACGTATGTAGTGTAGTTTACATTCATCACACTGGGAACACCACAATGCTTCTTAATCTTTTTATTTGGTGCGGTCACTTGTCAGAAGAATAAAAAACATGAATATGATTTACATATATGTTCACAGCGTGTATTGAAGTCATTTACTATTTTTTCTAGTTGTTGTCCTTTCTGATGTTCTGTATGAACATTAATTGTACAAAGAATTAGATATAGCTTATAGAGATTTGGGCATGGTTGTAAAACATGTTCTCACGTTGTGAATAAGGGTTTGAAATTAAGCCTAAAGTCCGTAGGGTCCATTTCCCGAGGAACATTAATTCTCTCTGCTCACTTTTGAGGCAAAGTAATATTTTTAAACCCCACACATTCAGTCGGGTCCGCTATGTCGGCTTTTTTTCTCCGTTTGATAAGAGCCGTATTTCCCTTTTGCATATTCTTCCCCTCCTCGTTATTTTCCATTAGAAGATGCTGCTCATTGGTGAAACATTTGGCGCATGCGTCTTTTCATCTCTGCATCAGTAAATCTGTGATCGATAACGTGGTCTATTTGAGAAAGCCGTGAACGTGCACTTATCCCAGCTATCTACACCTGGCTTGACATAGCTCCACCTGTTAATCCTGGCTCGGCAAACGTGCAACCGATTAAGCCGCGATGAGCAGTCACACTAAGTCAAGCTGCGCTTTTTCACTTATCCTGGATATCTTTATTCTACTTTCGTGCAACAGGCCCCAGGACAGAAGAAAAATGCAGGGAAACAATAATACAATAATACTCAAGGCCAGCTGGACCCCGACCAGGGGCCTGTTGCACGAAAGTAGATAAAGATATCCAGGATAAGTGAAAAAGCGCAGCTTGACTTAGTGTGACCTGCTCATCGCGGCTTCATCGGTTGCACGTTTGCCGAGCCAGGATGAACAGGGGAAGCTATGTCAAGCCAGGTGTAGATAGCTGGGATAAGTGCACGTTCACGGCTTTCTCAAATAGACCAAGTTATCGATCACAGATTTACTGATGCAGAGATGAGAAGACGCAAGCGCCAAATGTTTCACCCAATGAGCAGCATCTTCTAATGGACAGTAACGAGGAGGGGAGAATATGCAAAAAGGGAAATACGGCTCTTATCAAACGGAGAAAAAAAAAAAACAGCGGACCCGACTGAATGTGTGGGGGTTTAAAATATCTACTTTGCCTCAAAAGAGAGCAGAGGGAACTAATGTTCCTCGGGAAATGGACCCTACGGACTTTAGGCTTAATTTCAAACCCTTATTCACAACGTGAGAACATGTTTTACAACCATGCCCAAATCTCTATAGCTATATCTAATTCTTTGTACATTAATGTTCATACAGAACAATCAGAAGGGACAACAACTAGAAAAAAAAGTAAATAACTTTAATACACGCTGTGAACATATATGTAAAACAATATTCACGTTTTTTTTATTCTTCTGACAAGTGACCGCACCAAAATAAAAAGATTAAGAAGCATTGTGGTGTTCCAGTGTGATGAATGTAAACTACACTACATACGTGCTGTACATAGGCCACGTTATTGGTCCAGGATGGAGACTTATTGAGAAGGTTATGAAACCAATGTAAGCTACAAACAAAAAACAATAGGCCCACTTATTAAGGAGTAACACAAACTACCCTTTATTAGAGAAGGACAAGCAAAAAGAAAATGAAATCATGAATGTATTGGTCTCTGACCAGTCTGCCATTAATATCATCTTGGAATATCGCTACATTAATATCGTCACACTTAATCTCCGGAGCGTCCTGTAGAAACCTGAAGCTGAGACCACGGACGCTGCGCTGCTCATCTCTACTTTTACAGAGAGAGTGGACACTGACGCGACTCGCAAGTCTGCTGGCGGGCAATAGCCCCGGGCAGCGCCGCACGCCAGGCAGCCTCGACATAGTACCGTCCCACCGGGAAAAGTCCCACTCCACATCAGGGTGCCAGTGCAACCATTCCTAACATCTAAACAAATGTAGTAGGGTTTAAATCAAACTCGCGAGTATAGGCTAATGCATGTTAATAAAAATAAAGCAGAAAACATGCAGAAGACAATGAATAACTGTTAAACACGTTTATTTCGGATCAGACGGCAGCTGATTTGACACATGAGACTCCAGGATTAATCTTAGCCTGGCTGTTAGCCTGCTCTGGACCAGGCTAGCCGCAAAGAATAAATCTCCATAGTTACTTGCTGGGCTTGATTCAATCTGGTTTCGTGCAACCGAGTCCAAGCTAAATTCATCCAGGATAACTTGAATATCCCGGCTTAATCCCTTATCCTAGTTTCGTGCAACAGGCCCCATGACAGTCTACCTGTCAACTTTTTTATTAAGTCCAATAATCTGAGATAGAATTTGAGCTCATCCCCATCCCCCTGCTGTTTTGTTGTGTGTTAGACAAGAGTCTTGTTTTGAACTGATGAATTACATTAGTAGCTGCCCTGACTTGGCCAAGCTACATTCATGAATAAAACCCTTGCTTTTGTTATTAAGTTGTTGTTGTTTTTTCCCCTTTTCTAACTTTTTCAAACAAAGGTTAGGCTTCCACCCCACCACAGTTAAGCAAAGCTGCAATAAACAACAAGTACATATTTATTAACATTGTTTTCCCTTGTAACAGCCGAAAAGATGACGAAGCTGCAGGCATTGGAGAGGTCACTGAGAAGTTAGAAGAGCTTGTGCTGGCATCCCAGAGCCTTCCAGATATCACTGCAGCAATCAGAGAGCTCACCAACCTGGCTGCCACTCAGAGAGTCATCCTGAATCATCCACAGCTACAGACCATCAAGCAAGGACTCTGCTGTGTTGTTTGTATAACTAAGTATGCAATAGATATTGTCCCACATGAAAGATAATTCTGGATCTATTTTATTTTTTGTGTGACAGAATTGAGATTTCCAAATACAAATCATTTTTACATTCTCTACCCAAGATCAGCTGTCTCATCCACAACAATGAACTGCATCTACTGATGCAAACCTTTTTGTACCAGCTCATAGTGTAATGTTACAAAAACAAAGTGTAATGTTTAAGCACTAAAGTTGTACACTTGTTTAGTAAAAATAAAACACTGTCATCCAATACATGAAGAAAACTTTGAGGACAGACGGGATAAATGAGAAAGACAAATATTTTCTTTTTTAGAGTTCATCGAGGAGCCCGTCTTCACACTGTGTTGTCGAAGCATTATTGGTTGCACAACATGTGTGGAACAGTGGCAGGAGACGTCTGTGCACTGTGCAAATGCAGAGAGAACTGGCTCTGGCTGCTTGCTTCTATAGCTTCCTACATCTGCCACGCAAATAGGAGTAGAACAGCCAAAGAATCATGGGTAATTTACACAACTGGCTGATGCTTACAGACCAAGAGAGAACGTTGTACAAGGGAACAGCACATAAGTCTGACATTTTATTCAACAGAGCAGGTTTCACAGCATGACCGTACTTTGAAAACCACTTTAAGTAAGGTTATAGTAAAACAACAAGTCCAAAGGTGTCACTGACAGATAAGCAGCAGGTACAAATGCTATAAATACTACAGGAAGCTTGTCTTCCGTCATTGTGGCACTTCATATGATGAGTGGTGTACTAACGTAGGTGGGCTGCCGGTGGGCTGAACCTCTCCAGGAGGCAGACAGGAATAGTTTCAAGGTTAAAGTAAGTATACTCACCAGCGAGTCTTGTATGACTTCACTCTTGTAAAATCTAGAAAGACATCAGAGAATACTGGTTAAAAAGAAGGTAGAAAACGCTCATGCACAACCAACTGGGTTACATCTACCCTAAAATGCAATTCACAGAGCAGCGGCATGGACATTGAACTAGTGAGACACTCTGTTCTGCGGGCTTTTTTGTTTAAATGTGCACTATGAGTTCCTGCATGGTTTCAGTATGGCGAGCAGCTAGCGGATCAAAGAGAGATGCCTACTATTTGAGACAAAAATGACATTGCGCTGAATCATGCAGGAACTCATAGTGCACCTTTAAAGATTATCCATTTAAATGTTTTTTTTTTTTTTTTTTTTTTAAATGTATGGCTCCCGGCTGTAATCAGAACATGTCCTTTATCCAATAAGTGACATAATTACTACAGCCTTGCATATCTGTTGTGCGGTAGGATCTGGTTTAAATTCACAAATTATTACTGATCTTCTGTGAATTGCATGTTAGAATTTGATATCACGATTCTCTGCTACGACTTTTGTTGTACACAAAGTGTAATGTTTATTGCACACATCAACCGTGACAAAACAAAACTAATTTGCAGTACCAAACAAAGATTTTTTTGGGGCATCCCCACGAGCCTGTGAACGTAGAGGCTTTAATGAAGAGAAGGGGGAGCATTGCAGAGCTTTAAAATCTTTTTATACAGTCTATGTTTAAAACTAACAGAAGAAAGTAGTAGAGTTTGTGATGCAGTGGGCTCGTAAAATTAAATGAGAATTGAAGTCATTTAATAAAGTAAAAACATTAAAAAAGATAAACAAATAATCAAAGTTATTTAATATAATTCAATTTACTCGTGCAGGCCTAGTCCTACCACAATAAACTTAAAGCCTACAGTTACAGTAAAAGAAATAGAATAAATACATCAAAATAAAATATATATTTTTTTTAGAAAAGTGCAAGCACATGTTTGAGCAGCATTTTCTCTTGATGTTTTTACTTTTTTTTCTGTCCTGCTTCCTTTCCTAGAGAGAGGTATGGGCCTGTGACTGCCCTGCAGTCAAATCCTGGCTTAAATGGAGTTAGTGCCATTCTCATACATTTGTGTGACAGTCTTGTGTTGACTGGTTCAAAATGCTGCCGCTCGTCTCCTCACTGGAACTCGTAAGCGAGATCACATCAGCAAAAAAAATCGTGATTCATATTTTTCCCTGAATCGTGCAGTTATGACTAATTTATTTCTGGTTAAGATAGCTTTTGTTTTTTTTCCTACAAGTTCAACGTGTCTGCATGTTAATAGTATCCTACTTAAAAAGAAATTGAAAAACACATATTGTTGATGATTTGGAACGTAGGTTGTTGATTTTATTTGATACATAGGGAAAGGCTGTGTATAAGATATATTCAATGTACTATATTCAACTGCTTGGCTGTGTAGCGATATATGGGTGATTGTCACACTCTGCACTCATAAAAGCTTATGCAAGCATTTCACAGAATGTTCTTTTTGTTGAAACATGTATCTCACGTTCTCTTATTGAAACATGTATCTCACTAACCAAGGACGGAGGCCCAATCACACACACACACACACACACACACACACACTATGCTGTTTGTATCAACCTATAACCCAACCACATGATGATTACACACTCACACACTATTATTGTTTGTATCAACCTATAAATAAAGAAGCAAGGAACTGCCTCGGCGCGACTCTCTTTGGGTGTTCAGCCTAGCAGGTTGCCCTTTGTACAAAGTAGCTTGGTTGTCCCGTGTCATCTCTTGAGCCATCTTAAAAGTGAAGAGAGAAATCTCTTCACATTTCTCTGGTCCTTCGAGCCGGATCTGGTAACTGTGTTGGCGGCGCCGGAAGAATCTACACCGAAGCCTGTCGACAGCCAGCCTCCAGTACAGCGGGCTGAAAGCCCGGTGACGTAAATTCGTCCCGGCCGGTGAATAGAGGGTTCACCGGTGTCGCCACCACAGGACACCGGATCCGAAACCTGCGATTGGCAAGAAGGAGGTGAGATACGGAACACCATACGAATGAATGCGTAAGGTCACAAAAGTAAAACAGTCAGTCAGAACTGTTTTAGAGCAATACAGTCAGTCAGAACTGTATTAGAGCAAACAGTCAGTCAGAACTGTTTTAGAGCAAAACAGTCAGTCAGAACTGTTTTAGAGCAATACAGTCAGTCAGAACTGTATTAGAGCAAAACAGTCAGTCAGAACTGTTTTAGAGCAAAACAGTCAGTCAGAACTGTTTCATGAGGGTCAGTCAGAACCCAGATAAGAAATACAGTGACAAAGAAACGCATAACAGGCCTAGAAGGAACAGTGTATGAGTGTGAATGTGAATGTGATGAATAATATCACTGAAGTCGATTAAAGGGTCTATAGAGACTGACACAGTGATAGTTTGTTGTTTTGTCATTTACAAAAGAAGTACTGACGTCTAAAGACAAAAGGTCGGACACAGTCCATAAAAACAGCACCGCACCAGGTTAGATGGTGTAGAAGGGCGTGTTGTTGTCCTGTCTCAAGACTTGTGTGTCAGTGAATTTTGTGAATGATCCTTTTTGTACTAAAATACTTTTGTATTTTGTATTGGGGACGAAATAATTCAAGAGGTCCGATATAGTTTATCACCAGAACAATATACTGATGACACTCTTGATTGCATAGTAGATATCAGTATTTCACAAAGTCAAATACAGACTAATATAATACCTAGCGAACAGGATAGTCTCCAAGAAATATATCTCCTGTGTCAGGTAAATCACCCAGATAATGAATAATGGGTAAGACACAGAGCAATGAAAATAAGTTAGAAGAAAGAGGAAAAGTCCTAGCAAGTTTGGAGGGAGATGAAAGGTATATGGAACAGCAATGTCCAGGAGCAGGCCAGATAACTAGAGACCGATGGAGAAAAAAGCATGGTTTTAAAGGGAAGTTACGGACCACAGATGTCCTAGAATTACAGATAGCCCTGAAGTTGGAAATTGTTAAATAAAAACCAAAAAAGAAGGATAAGAGACGTAAGGAATACAAGTTATCTGATAGATGGTTAACAGTAAGTCAAGAGAGGGAAAAAAGAAAAAGGTGAAAAGGAAAAGGAGAAGCAACTCAGACAAGCAGTTATGGTGAGAGAGGAAGATGAGACACCAACAACATCTAAGGGTGTGGCCCTCAGGCCAGCTCCGAGCAGCGGAGCAGAAAGTTCAGGGACAGGGAGCATTAGCTCCACGACTGGAGGTGCAAAACCAAAAACAACCCCAGTACGCCAGATAGACAGCCGTAAAGGCTCATCTAAAAGTCAGAGTGAACCACAGACAGTATCAAAACGAAAGCAACCAAGCAGATTGGTGAAAGCAAAGGGACAAAGGTCCACACATGCACCAAGGGGAAGACAGAAAGATTTGTATCCAATGCAAGAATTAGCAGACCATGTTGAGGGTTGGTCTGAATGGCATGACATAGACACAGAGGATGAGGAATGTGATAGAGCAGGTGAAGACAGTTCTGAGGATGAGGGACCGACACCCATCACAGGACAATACCCCTTAGTAGAGGTAGCTAACCCCCGCTATGGACAAAAAGATGAAAATGACAGACCAGATATGAGACCCACTATTAAAATATATAGAGCATGGACTAACAGAGACATGCTAAAGGCCTTAGAGGGGCTCCCCGACCCAAAACACAACCCAGTAGCTTGGGTGGCTGCTTTTAAAGAGCTCAGAGACAGTTTTGGCTTAAATGGACTGGAATGTTTGAAGTGTCTCCAAGTGGTGTTTGGCCACAAATTTGGACGAATTAAAGGCACATACACAGGAACAAACGCTGGTGGCGAGGTACTGGCCCCATCAAGCCAGGCACTAATCACAGCATTACAGCCCGTTGAAACAGCCATCACAACCTATTTTGCAGTAAGGGCAGACTATGGCAAAATAAGTGATTGCAAGCAGAAGGAGGGTGAGTCACCATCTGAGTATAGAGACCGCCTAGAGGGGGTGTTTGAAACCCATTCAGGGATCTCACACAATACTGATGATGGGTCAGCATATCAACAACAGCTGAAATCCAAATTCATTGAGGGGCTATTGCCTCCCATACAGAGTTTAGTAAAGAAGCAATGGGTGGATATAGAAACAGGCAGCGTACAACAGGCAGTAAATCAAGCCAGGCACGCTGAGAAAGTACTGAAAGAAAAAGAGAAAAAGTCAGCTACGGTCTTCTTCCAAGGAAACTCTAGAGGAAGAGGCCGTGGTCGTGGTCGAGGAGGGCGAGGCCGCGGCCGCGGGGGAAGAGGACAATATAATGATAACCAGTCTGCACAGAAACAAAAAGAGTTAGACTATGAGAACGGCAATTGTTTTAACTGTCACCAGCCGGGGCACTTAGCAGCTAAATGCCCCAACAAAAAGCAAGAACAATTTGCAATGACTGACTAGACCAGGATGTAGGAGTGCCACCATCAGGAGAAACACACGGTGACACCCCAAATACCGAGATAACAGAAATTCACAATCCCCAATCCACATAGACATCCAAGCTTTAGTATCACAACATGCTGGAAAAGGAATGCCAATGAGACAAATGATGGTTGAAGGAAGAAAGTTTAATTGTTTATGCGACTCAGGAGCATGCACAACAGTAGTAACTGCAAAACCACCCAATTTCCAGCCTAGTGCACGAATAGTGTGGGTACGAAGTGCCTCAGGTCATATCACACAAAACCGTATGTCCAAACCCTTATGGGTGCAGGACCCGGAGACAAACAAAAGAGTAAAAATGTCCATTCTGGTAGACAGCTCCTGTCCAATAAACCTACTAGGACGAGACCTATTAAAAGCATTCAATTTGGCTATTGTTCCAACAAATCATGGTATGAAATGTGTGCCAATGAAAGATGAAAATGTAGTTTATGGGCCTGAAGAGCCTCACTACTATTGGACACTAGATTTGGGGAGCGGAGCTGCTATACAGCTATTAAAATTGATTACAGACAAAGGTGATAAATCACACCTTGAGGAACAAAAGCCAGACGGAGTCCATTGTACCCTCTGGTATAAGAGTTCGCCAGGATTAGATGTGCCATATCAGTTGCAAATAAATAATCTAAAAGGCCGAGCATTACAAGTAACAAATTTGTACATGTCACCAGAAGGAGAGGTAGCAGCTGCAGTCATGCTGACAGAGGAACATAAAGAGCTGTTTAGAGGAAGATATGTGCCACATATCTCACTGAGAAGGAGAACTGACCATACATGGTACAGCCTAGGGCAGATGGTAACAATAGCAGAGAGAGGGAGTTACACAGGAGGTGGTGACGATGGATGGAGAACAGATACTAACACAGGATATAAGAAAAAGACAGTAGGATGGAGAGTTAGAGTGACGCCTACCACCCACTTGGACAGCCCCATGTGATTAAAAATCCTATCAGTGCAGGCAGTGACTGAAGGCCAACAGAAAGACTTAGATGCACTCCCAGACTATTTATGGTCAACAGGGCCCACAGATGTGGGAC
The DNA here is from genome assembly GCF_008692095.1 of Etheostoma spectabile. Classification (NCBI taxonomy): domain Eukaryota; kingdom Metazoa; phylum Chordata; class Actinopteri; order Perciformes; family Percidae; genus Etheostoma; species Etheostoma spectabile. The sequence continues at coordinate 192,057 of NW_022602782.1, read as the reverse complement.
TGGTCAAAGGTGTACAGCCTGTAGATGTAAAGGTCATATCAACCAGAACGCCAAAAGTACGCCAATATCCAATCTCAAAGGAAGCCACTGCTGGCATACAGCCAGTAATAACTTCAATGTTAAAATCAGGTATATTACGAGAAACAACATTGTCAGAAGTCACGTGTTTAACTCCCATATTCCCAGTAAGGAAACAAGCAGCAGGAAAATGGCGAATGATACAAGATCTACGCTCTGTAAATGAAATAGTACAAAAAGAGGAAGTCACTGTGGCTAATCCACATACTATAATGAACAGCATATGACCAACTGCAAAATGGTTTTCAGTCATTGACCTATCTAACGCATTTTTCTCCATCCCACTAAGTAGAGAAGCACAGAGGCTATTTGGTTTTAGACTAAATGGAAAAGTCTATACATCCACCAGATTACCTCAGGGATTTGTAAATAGTCCCACTATATACTCTAAAGTGCTAACTGACTCTATGTCTACCTGTCCTCCATTACAAAATGGACAATATCTCCTATACGTAGATGACATCTTAGTAACAGGAGATACTCAAGATTCATGCAGAAGGAACACTTTAACAGTTTTAAGGCACCTCGCACAGGAGGGGCACAAAGTATCAAAATCCAAGTTACAATTTGTGCAACAGAAAGTAGCATATCTAGGACACGTGTTATCAGCGGAAGGGAAATAATTGTTACCTACTAGAAAGCAAGCAATTCAACAGACTCCAAAGCTGAAACCAAACAACAAATTATGTCATTTTTAGGGCTATGTAACTTCTGCAGGGCATGGATCCCTGAATACTCCATAATGATCCAGCCCTTAATGAATCTATACATGGTCTTAATATGGCCATGAGAGATAAAGTCACCTGGTCAACTGAGATGACCAATGCTTTTGAGAAACTAAAAGGGGAATTACAGACAAATGCTATTATGGCACTACCAGACTACCGTAAACCATTCAAGCTATTAGTGTCACACAAAGATATCTACATGACAGCAGTGCTGACTCAAAGTGGGGGGAAAAAGATAGACCCCTGGCATTCTACTCTAAACAACTTGATTCCATTGCAAGTGGGTTTCCAGACTGTGTACGTGGGTGTTGTGCAGCATATGAAGCAGTTTGGCCTGTGCAGATGTAGTATTAGGACACAATGTTGCAGTATGTGTTCCACACACAATACAAGAGGTGTTGCTGCACGCTCACTTACCGTTTGTTACACATGCCAGTCATCTAAAACTAATAAGTGTACTGCTGTCACGAGATAACATCATTTGGCAGAAGTGTGTAGGCATAAATGTAGCAGAGGCCGTAGCTACATCCGCAGACGGGACACCACACAGCTGTGTCTCTGAGATAGAAAAGTACACTCGTCCACGTGCTGACATTTTACAACAGCCAATAATAGTAAACAAAATATTTTTGTAGATGGTTCAGCATCCAAAGACGGCACTGGAACCAACCGTGTGGGTTACGCAGTAACCACACTGACAGAAGTATTAGAAGCAGGAACATTACCGCGCACAACCTCAGCACAAACAGCGGAGCTTGTGGCAGTAATACGTGCATGCCAAATGCATGAAGGACAGGACATTAATATTTACACAGACAGTCAGTACGTCTTTGGAGCAGTACACCATTTTGCAAAAATATGGAAACATAGAGGGTTTAAAACCTCTAGTAGAAAAATTTTAACACACGCAGTGTCTTACAAGACCTATTAGATGCAGTGTGCCTCCCACACTCATTAGCTTTATGCAAATGTGCGGCACACCAGACAGATGATTCATACATCACTAAAAGAAACAACTTTGCAGACAAAGCAGCGAAAGCTGCTGCCATGCAGACACATGAAACCACAAGTATATACCACACAGATATAATCACCACAGACATATTGAAGGATCAGCAACTTGCAGCCCCAGCTAAAGAGATACAACAGTGGATTCATAGGGGGCGCTACTTTAGTTAATGACGTCTATACCATCGACAACAAACCAGTTTTACCAAAATCCCTACACCAAACAGCAGCATTAGTGACCCATAGCTGATGTGTCAACAGGAGGGATATGGTAACTATGGTTAATAACTATTCTATACAATAAATTTTGAAAGCTCAGCTAAAATGTTTGTAGCTCGATGTATGATATGACTAAAAAAAACTCACAGGGCCAATTAAGACCAAAAAGAGGTCAATTCCCTACACCTCCTCATCCATTTCATACTGTACATATGGATTTATTGAACTAAATCATGAAAAGGGTGTTAAGTATGCACTGGTAATATTGATCAATTATCTAAATGGGTTGAGATATATCCAGCCAAGTCAGCAGATGCAGTAACAGTGGCAAAAGCTTTATGCAACATTACATACCTACTTATGGGCTACCATCCATTATCCGTTCAGATAATGGGTCCCATTTTGTAAATCAGATCATACAGATGGCAACAGAAATGCTAGGAATAAATTTGAAGCACCATTGTGCCTACCACCCCCAGAGCGCAGGACTCGTCGAGAGAACAAATGGCACAATTAAACAACGACTAAGAAAGACAATGGAAGAAACAGGGAGACCGTGGCCAGATTGTTTAGCGTTGGTAAAAATGTGGATGCGGATTACGGCCATGCCTCAGGCCTGACACCATTTGAAATAGTGTATGGACGAACATTCCCATTACCTATTTATAATGGCTCTGTGGAAAAGGCAGATAAGGAGCACACTTTAGCTGACTGGATGAGACAAATGTTAGATCAGAAAGAAATAATTGAGACTAACTGTGTCCCAGATGGAGATGTGCCCTCTGTCCACAGGAAACCAGGAGTCGGAGATTGGGTCCTGATCAAGGTGATACACAGGTCCAACTGGAAAGCGCCCAGGTGGGAAGGCCCATACCAAGTTTTGCTGACAACACCAACAGCTATAAAAATAGCTGAACGGGCGACATGGATCCATCAGAGTCATTGTAAATAGTACCAGTGGAAGCCCTCACTGATCCATCAAAAGACTAAGGTAACACATAGTGAGAAGACTAGACATTCCCTTGGGACGGTCCACCTACCTGAAGAGACCACAAGGGTCCTTCAGAGGGGACAAGGGGAGAAATCCTGGTAACAAGGGCTAGCGAAGACAACCAACGTGGATAAAACCACCCTGTGTGTTTCCTGCAGGTGAAATGATGGGGAGGGTAGTTTGGATATTATTGGTACTGTTAACAATTGCATGTGTTACACCACAGGATGCCTCCATACAGCAGGCATCTCCAACCGTTGGACACCACAAGGACCTTGTCATGGCGGGTCTAAAGATACATGGGGACACACAGCTGACGTCTTATGGTTTTGTTATAATGGCTCAATAGACGCAACATTCCATGGTGGGGCACAGTAAAGAACGCACATAATATCGACAAGCTACATGTGCAATTGGAAAATCTAACATCCATAACGTCCTCGGGCTTCAGTGCATTAGGACCATTCGCTGCTGCAGTACGTAATACGTTAACACAACATCAATTGGCTCTCGATATCATTCTAGCATCTCAAGGAGGATTGTGTCATGTGATAGGAGACCAGTGCTGCACATACATCCAGACGTAGCCGGCAACATTACTGAAAACCGTCACACACCTTAACAACCTCTTAGCCCAAATGAAAAAAGATGATGTAGCTCCCTCTACAGGATGGAGTTTTTGGGACTGGTTGATGTCAGGAAGCTGGAGAGAGAAGTTGTTAACCTTAGTAGGACCTGTGATTATGTTAGTAGTGTTATGTTGTCTATGCTCAACATGTATTATGCCATGTATATCAAGAATGATGGATAGAATGTTGGCTGCCCATGTGTACACCTACATGACACTCCAACAGAGAGACCCTGACAGCCCTGACGGAAATTACGATAGCACCAGAGAGATCCACAAGAGACCATGGGACGACAACAGCGACAGTGACGACACATCTGTGTAAAAGGGCAGAGTACTGAGAACTCTAGCCCCACCTAGAGTCAAGTGCTGGTAACCTCTGACTCTACAACACTGTAAATAAGGAGTAAAAGCTCTCACATGATGACATAACTGAAAATCGAAAGAAGAGGTTATTGTCTGATGCCTACAGAGTATGACAAACAGGAGGGAATGTTATAAGATATATTCAATGTACTATATTCAACTGCTTGGCTGTGTAGCGATATATGGGTGATTGTCACACTCTGCACTCATAAAAGCTATGCAAGCATTTCACAGAATGTTCTTTTTGTTGAAACATGTATCTCACGTCTCTTATTGAAACATGTATCTCACTAACCAAGGACGGAGGCCCAATCACACACACACACACACACACACACACACTATGCTGTTGTATCAACCTATAACCCAACCACATGATGATTACACACTCACACACTATTATTGTTTGTATCAAACCTATAAATAAAGAAGCAAGGAACTGCCTCGGCGCGACTCTCTTTTGGGTGTTCAGCCTAGCAGGTTGCCTTTGTACAAAGTAGCTTGGTGTCCCGTGTCATCTCTTGAGCCATCTTAAAAGTGAAGAGAGAAATCTCTTCACAGGCTGCAGGACGTAATTGAGACATTATGACGTTCGGACCTTTGCTGGGAGGAAATCTTATTAGTTGGACCTGAATAATATTAATTCTCCTGCTATAATAAAGACTCCTGCTATATATTTTAGCCTAAAATAGCAGTTATTTCTCATGCACAGAGGCACAACCAGCTGTGAGAGTCTGCTGGATGTCAGCGCTCAAATTACAGCAGCATGACATCTCCATGGTAGCGTTGCGTAGCCAGTTAACTCGGCAGACGTGGTCAGTCATGACAGTCACATGAGAAGGATATCAACATTGTTTAGCTCTAGAATGATTTATCAAAGAATCTACACATCATAATGAGCCAACTATCGAAAAGCCATATTTCAAAATTCTTTCCACAAAAAACAAGGCTCAGTTATCAGTTTGTTTTAGAGCCAGCATACTAGAGATGCACAGTTAGGACAAGTAAAGACTTTAAAAGATATATGCCTACCATTATATGGCTTAGGCGCAGAACCCAAGCTGTTTTGGGCATACATAAGGCAAATGAATGTAGCTAAAGGATTCTTCTAAGAGTTAGTGGGTTGGCAGTAGCTCAGTCCATAGGGAGTTGGGTGGGAACCGGAGGGTCACTGGTTCAAATCCCCGTATGGACCCAAAAAAAGTTGGGAGCGTGGATTGGTAGCTGGAGAGATGCCAGTTCACCTCCTGGGCACTGCTAGGTGCCCTTGAGCAAGGCACTGTACCCACTCACAGTACTCACGTACCCACTCCGCAGCCCACTCACTCTGACATCTCTCCATGTATAGTGCATGTATAGGTCCTGAGCATGTGTGTGTATTTCAGGCCTGTGTGGAGTACTAACAAAAAGTGTGTACACAGAGTGTAGTGCAGTAATTCCCCATTGGGGACTAATAAACAAATTATCTATCTCTAATGATTTAGTTGTAGATTTCTTTAGCAAATCTTTTCTTTAAGCTTTTATGTAATATTTGTTTGTTATGTGCTATAGTTTCTTCTTTTACATTTTATGCACATATATGTGTAACTTTCGTAACTTGAGGTATCAACGTAAATATCACTATGATCTGTATTAATTATATTTTAGTACTAGGAATCAGAATTAGGTTCGGCTCTTGAAGTGAATTGGCTACGACCACTGTTTGAGTAGCAAAACAGTTTCAAAACATTTATTTCAATATTGCACAGATATTAATAACACATGGAAAACAACAGGACAAAAGATTCCCCCCAAAATAATAGTCAGTCAGCTTAAAAGAAAATCAGTTAGTCAGTCAGTTCAATGCAGTTCAGTTCGGTTAGGCCTTGTTCAAATCACTACTCGGCAGTGTGATAAGGTTGGAGATCTCATAAATCTTACCTGTATCCAAAAGAGTGTAGTCCACCAGGGTTGGTGGGCGCTGGTCCACACTCCAGAATCACTGAAATCACTGGGTCCAGAATCCCTGAATCGCTGAATCACTGGGTCGCTGGCTCGCCGTATCTCTCATTCTCTCTCTCTCTCTCTCTCAACAGTGGCAGAATATGCACAACAAAAAAAACCAATCTGCATACAGCAATGGAAAATGTCCAATTAGTAGCTGTACATGGCTTTATCATTAACACATTTGAAATTCCTGTCACTCAAATCCAGTTCTATATTACTCAGTTTAAACATGAACAAAACACACTGTAACATACCACCTCAAATATGACTTAAGACACGTGAATAATGCTACATTTACAGGTTTAAGCTAACCAAAAGGTAACTGGACTCATTAAAACTGTATAGCTACAAATAGCACGGCAAAAGACATGCAAACACCCTTATGCTTGCTCTAGGCCTCAAAATATTAGCCCTTTAGAGCAACCTTGTAGCGGAATAAAAATGCATGGATTCACGTTGCGCCGTCTTATTTTCAACAACGCACATGTACAAGAAGGCTCCACAAACTTGTAATGGCGGCTTTGCAAAGATAACATATCAATCATCTCCGACTGGTTTTTTTTTCTTAAGTTATAACATAACAGGAACAGCAAAGTAACATAAAATGCACAGAATATATAATTATAAAAGTAGCTTATCTCTCTGCTCTTTTAATGAACTTAAGGCAGCATGCTAGCATGTAGTTAACTTTCAGTCTCCCTCACCGGAGATTCTAAAACTTCTTTCCAAAGGAAATGAAAGTGTGAACGGCAGTTCACAATATCTAAGGCTTCTTGCCACTTTTACTAGCTCTATATTGCGACAAGAGAAAAAAAAAGAAAGAAGAAGACGTTGATCTTCTTCAGCCGCGCAACATTGAGCGGTTCAGCCTATAAGCATTGAGCAGCGCCATCTAGGGGAACGGAGGATTACAGCAATTACAGTACTTTGGCCCTGTGCATTTTAGATGGTAATAATAATGGTTTAAAAAAGGGCCCCTAAACCCCCTCCCCCCCCACCAAAGTGTTTCTACAAGTTGAGGGAAAACACTGTATAAAAAGTTGGTGAGTATCTATGTTTGAATTCAAAGACCATCTTCCAAAGATCTCTGTGCAGCAGAATTTGGTGCCAGCTTCGGTAAAAATCTAAAATTTTTAGGCTTATGTAAAATAAATTATACCTGGAAAGGCGATGTACATGGGTGTGTGGAAACACAAGAGTCACAGGAGATGCCATTTGGCAGTTCCCGCTTCAGGCAAACACGTCACTACAGCACAACTTCTCTCTTTAGCAGCAGGCCTGGCCTCTCTCCTGCAGCCAGACTGAGACTAAGGCCTAATCCCATTTCTTCCCCTTACCCCTACCCCTTGGCCCTACCCCTACCCTTGGCCCTCAAAATCAAGGGATTAGGCCTAGGGCTGAAAACATACCCCTACGAATTGGGACACCACTTGGTTGTGGGTTACGTCACAAAGCATCGCCGCTAGCTGGCTGCTACGTCACCAGAGGCGACAAGCGTTTGTCACAAGCTTCCAAGATGCGTCTGCGAACGTGTGTATGTCGATTGCGTGGGTCTTAGTAATTTTCTGCGATTGTCTGCAACAACTCGAAGAAATCAAGCAAGGAGGAGAGGAAGAAGTCTACGACGTTTGAAAATTCTGGCGGATCAGCTGATGGTATGTATGGATTAGCTACAAAACAACAACAACCTTAGGTTGTATTAACGTTAGCCGGAACACAGTAGCAAGCTGAGCTGGACTCGCGTATATTACATGGACGTGCATTATATTGTAACACGAACCTCATGACTATCTATGTGTACAAGTATTATTTAGGCGACGTTATTTACCGGTCCAGCCAGTGCTTTGTTCTTGGCGGGGAGACGATCTGTTTTTATTTGGGGGGAAGAAGTAACTGTAGCCACTAGCTAGCTTTGTGCTTTGTTGTGGGGAATGTCAGACGTTATTTAGTCGATTTTTGTTTTCCTGCTATGTGCTTTGGGCAACTATAATCACGACGTGTTCTATGGGGGGGGGGGGGCTACTATGTGCTTTGTTCTTCTGAAAAGGGAAACTTTTTTCCAACTCAATGCTGTGAAATTGTTTTTCTTTTCCAGACTGGTGCTCCAACTACATACTGTGCCATAAACCCCAACATGCCTATACTGCGCATGTGGTTCAATGTTGAGACTGAGCTGAGGCAGGATTTCCGCCTCACCAGAAGAGCAATGCACAGCTTGCAGAGGCTTTTGCAAAGGGAGCAGGACCACGGCTGGGGTATTGAGCTTGAAGTACTCATATACACCTATTGGCTGGCACATGGACTCTCCTATCGAGTGGTGGCCCGTGTCTTTAATGTACCAAAGGCTACAGTTCACGCATCATCCACAGAGTGGCCCAGAGCATATGGGACAATCTAAGGAGAGCAATCTACTTCCCTCAAACAGCGGACCTGCCTGCAGTTGGTCAGGGATTTGTCAACATTTCAGGAACCCCTGCATTCCACAATGTGGTTGGAGCAATTGATTGCAGCCACATAAGGATAAAACCACCACAGCGTCACAGATTAGACTACTTGAATTACAAAGGCTTTTACTCTGTCAACATGCAGGCAATATGTGACTCAAATGGCAGGTTTCTGGACATTTTTGTGGGGTATCCGGGGTCTGTCCATGACACACGAATAATGAAAAACAGCAGTTTTTATACCACAAGACGGTATCCCCCAACGGGCTACATCCTTCTGGGTGATGGTGGGTATCCCTGTTTGGAAACTCCGATTTGCCTCATCACCCCATTCAAGGAGCCAGTGCAAGGACAAGTACAGCAGCGATTCAATTACTATCAGTCAAGGGGGCGCAGCATAATTGAAAGAGCGTTTGGCATGATGAAGACCAGATGGAGGTCAACACTTTTCAAAGCTTTGGAGGTGAAGCCCACGTTTGCACCACAGGTAATTGCTTCATGTGCCTTTTTGCACAATGTGTGCATGGACAATGGTGACACACTGGTCCAGATGAAGACATTTTAATAGATGACGCCCAACCTCCCCGTGAAGAAATGGCTTACAATGAAACCTCTGGGAATGTCAAAAGAAACAGACTGGCGGCCCTAGTTTCAGTTGGTGTGCAAGACCCATGATCATGACCAGTGTATATGTATTTTACAGATCTATGTTCATGCATGTATTTTTACTACTTAGATCTGTTTGCATATGTTTGTATACACACATCATGGTGTTTTTATATGTTTCACTTAGCATGGTGTTGAATGTCATACTACCTTTTTCTGGCATTAAACAATGATTTGATTTGAAGCTCAGTTGAGTCTGGTGTCTACTTTCAAAATGGAAGTGAAATACTTTAGTTATTTGTTGAAGGCTTGGTATTTGTTGTGTGGTCATGTCCCTTTGGGCATTTATGAATGACTCATGATTTGAATTACTGTAATAACACATTGAATAGATTTGGATGAGATGTGCAAAGAATACTTTATTCAGAATAAAATTATGTAACAGGAATTTACAAAAAATTAACAGTGTATATTGTTGATTTTAAATATTTATAATATATAAATGTAGTGCAACTGTTATGATATATTTAAATATGAGGTAGATCTGTCAAAGGAACTATAACTTGTCAACTAATTTCTCAAAGAGAGACAAGAATCGCTCAGTCATGGCCTCGTTCTTCGCCTCGCTCTCCTCGTGGCGCCTCTGTTCCCTGTTGGACTCCTCGGTCAGGAAATCCAGGATAGGATTTCTCTTCCTTTTCTTCCCTGGGGAGGGACTTGGCAGTGGGGAACTGCTGGCTGCAGAGCTGCAGGATGGGGATGAGGGCTCCTCAATCGCCTAAAGGAACAAAATAATATTGATTTACATTCCACAAATGAACAATTTGTACACACACACGAGAGAGAAAGACAGCAATACAATAACATGTTAACATTCTGCGATTCGGAAATTTCAGAACACAAGATGTACTGCATAACATACCATGAGGTTTGGCGTACGCTCATCCAGAAATGATGCCACCACCACAGGAGGGTCGATTGAAGGCCTGGCACCCAACACCTCGTGCATATCTTCGTAAAACTGCCACGTTGCAGCGGTCACTTCCCCACTGTCTGTGCCGGACCCTGTTTTAGGAGTGAGGGACACACAACACACTACAATGAAGCCTACAACCATACAGTATGCATTCATTGCATTCTATTGTTTTGAGAGCAAAGATGTAGTTGTTATTTTTCTTTAACTGGACACCACATACCTTGTATTTTTGCTTCAGGTTTTCCCACTTTTTGGAAGCTTTTTGGCCTGTTACCTTTTCAAACAACCCCATGTCTTTCATCAGTTTCCTGCGTCATAAACAACAAAATGTACATGTACATTTACAGGAATGAATAACAAATGATGACAATGCAGTAACAGTTCCAATACAATAATGAATTGCTACAACAAACGCATGACTCACTCCCATTGTTGCTTTGCGGCGTATTTTGACCTCAGAAATAGATGTTCGTTCTGTGACCGAAAAGTGATGAGCTTCCTGATTTCCTCTGGCGTCCCTGTGTGATACAGCACGGTAAATGTACAGAAAATCAACAATATATATACTTTGTGTTTCACCTTCCCTACAACAAAGCACATAGCTAGCAGCTGGCTAACGTCTCCCCCCCACCAACAAAGCACATGGCTAAAAAGTGCATCTCTCCCCCAGGACAAAGCACATGGCAGGGCTGGACTGGAACAAAAAATACTACTATTATATACTTGGCACAACATTCGATGTGAATGCAATGCACAGCATGTATCAAAATATCATAAGCAGTAGTGTACTATGTTAAGCAATGCTTGCATTATCAGCACGCTATTGATTTTTAACAACGTGGAAATTAAGAACGAATGTATCATGAACCGTTAATAATGCATGCAAATATGCGATGTATACAGTCAATTCTAGGCAGACAAATGCGGAACTGTTGTGCAAATCAACGTTAGCGTTAGCGATTAGCGTTAGCGCAAGCTACCGATTTAAAAAAAGTTTCAGTTAGGAACATGGTTGCAAGTACACATGCACAGGACTGCATAGACCACAAAACAAAACTGTCGTAACTTCTTAATCAATTATTTAAACCAAAAGTACTTACATTTATGTGTCTCTCTGGTCGATGCGGCAGCCATCGTTGATGTGTGTTTCTAGTGAGGTCGCGTCGACACTAGATTTCAAGGGCTATACAGCCCTTGATCGATCCCCTACCCCTAGCTCGTAATACGTATTGGACCGACACTAGATCCCGCGTGAACGCGCAAAAGCTAGGGATAGGGCCAAGGGGTAGGGGTAAGGGGAAGAAATGGGATTAGGCCTAAATCTAAGTCACGGGATTCCCTATGAGATTACAGGCCTCCCAAATTGCACAGCGTGACATGCAAGTGACAGTTAAATGATGGCACCCAGACAATTCTCACCTCTCATCTTTATTAGAGCCAGTACAAAACCTTTCAAAACTATTCAAATGTATACTTGTAATGGTTGCCCATGTCCATCTTTGATAGAGGCTACATTATATGTGGGGAACATGCAGTAGTGTATTGTTGTTTTTCCCATGTTGATAAAGTATGTAGCCTAGTTATCAGTGGCCAGGATTGGTATCACGTGTATGGTCTGGTGTTGGTGTATTATTTCCTTTTATTTTGAAATGTTTTTCTAATGCATACCTCTATATAATGATACTGGGTTGTGACGTGAAGGAGAAGGCTGATCGATTGGGCGAGAGAAGGACGGAGAGAAGCGGTCGGGTTCAGAGGGCGCAGCGTGGCAGTTTTTCCAGGAGATCCCAGCCTCCGGATCAAATACATTTTCGGTGGATTACAAACTGGGATTACTCCTTGGTACTACGGCGGCGACCCTGGTGCTGAGCGGACCGTGGCGAGGTTGCGTGAGTTGTCCGTGCGGACAGTTATTAACTGCGGCTTCTTGCCACGCTTCTCCGGCCATGTTTTGTTTTGTTTTGTTTGTTTGTTTGCTACCTGGATCCGGACTATTTAAGTTTATTGAATGACATTGGTTTTGTTGGGACGTTGGGTGTTTGGGGGAAAAGTGTTTAAATGTGTGGGTCACTTTTAAGTGCGTTGACGTGTATGTACGGAGGGGGTGTGTCCGATGTGTAATAAGTTGTGTCATTAATACACGCAGTTAAACTTACAATCTATGGTCTACTTTTTAAATAGCCTGGTTATTGAGCCGGCCTAAAGGCATTTAGGGTGTTGGTAGTGTTGGGGGGGGGGTTTATCAGGTGGTTGTGTATTTAAAATAGGGAAAACAAGGTTATAGCCGATTGATATCAGGGATCCGCCCATTACCTTAATTTTAAGCGTTGTACCTTTCCTTTGCCGAGTGAGTTTGGGAATTGTTACATACTGTGCTGGCCAATCCTGGGGCTCCTTCCCACTACTGATCTTACTACACCAGAACCAACCTATACAGTATATATATATATATATATATATGGACTGCAATAGAGCTGTTTGGAGCAGTTTGTGAACAGTGGTTTCTGATGGAAATAAGACATTTAAGCCCATTCTGATGTATGATTTTAAAATTAAAGGGTTACATGTCCAATTAAAGCTATATTTGAAATATGTTTCATGTTATGCTTGGGGTCCGGCTGGCCGTGAGTATTTGTTTTGTTTTCTATTTTTCTGAGTTTGCTATCGGCCTACCCTGTTTTTTCCCTGCTGTCTTGTCTCTCACTCCCCCTCCTGGTGACGCCAGCTGACAATCCACACGTGAGTTCCATCCACAGTCACCTGCTCCCGCCGCCCACACCTGCCTGCCATCTCCAATTAACGGCAGTACATCCACCCCAGCTCTCCATCCACTCCTCGCTTGATCGGTGCTTCGTTCACCTGGTGAAACTTGTAACAAGCCTCTCGCTCGTGTTGAACATTTAAATCCCTGTGTTACTAGTTACTTACTTCTTTTGTTTTCTCTCCCCCCAGTCATCACTGTTAACATGTTATTTCCCCTCTACACTGTTCACTACGGCAGAAGGTTTTCCCAGTGTGTGCAGGTTGGCGCATGCGTGGAGTTGTGTAGTTGGTTGTGCGGTTTATGGTGGACACGTGTGTCCAAGCTAGCTGTGCACTGAATAAAAGTATGAACTGAATAAACGTCGTGTTTATTAGCAGTAACATTGGTAGCAGAGGATGGTTATAAGATGGCAGCTAGTTATAAAGTTCCGCCGAAGTTTGATGAAGCCAGACCATACGAGTGTTGGAAAAATGAAGTCAGTATCTGGACGAGGGTTACCGACCTCGACAAGACGAAACAAGCCCTTGCTGTTGCCTTGGGACTTGAGGGGAGAGCTCGTGAAACAGCGATGGGAATACCCGCTGAAGAGTTGGACAGTGAAGACGGTATGAAAACGTTGTTAGCTAAACTGGACGACGTGTTCTTAAAGGAAGAAAAGGACCGCGCATATGAAGCCTATTCTTATTTTGATGGCATAACGAAAGAGAGTTCCGTTTCTATGACGGACTACATAATTGACTTCGAACAACAATACAACCGGATGAAAAAGTATAATATGACGCTTCCTGATGCTATACTGGCTTTTAAGCTGTTAGACACGGCCTGTCTCGACGAGAAAAGCAGACAACTGGCACTGACGGCTTGCACGGAGTTGAAGTTCTCCTCCATGAAGTCGGCTCTAAAAAGGATCTTCGGAGGAAAAACGACAGGTTCATTAAACGGAATACAAATGAACCAGGACGTGGCGTTTTTCACAGAACAAAGACCACAAGGAAGAGGAAAACGGAACACAACATGGCAAAGTGGACAACTAAGGCAGCCATTACGGGGACTAATCCACTGGATAAGTTTGGTAAGAGATCCAGATGTGCTATTTGCCAATGCACGTTTCATTGGGCTAAAGACTGTCCTCACAAGAAAACTGAACAAGTAAGAATAACTGAAGATGCAAATGTAGAGGAATGTAACATTACATTGTTTACAAAGGCCTCCATGTCAGATGCTGAGATATTTATGACTGAATCATTGGGATCTGCGATTATTGACACTGACTGTACCCGTACTGTGTGGGGGGAGAAATGGCTGGAAAGCTATCTTGATGACCTCACCCAAGATCAAGTGAACAAATTGATGCAAACAGAAACTCCCAGTTGCAGACCATTTCGGTTCGGAGATGGCAATCTGGTGTATTCCACAAGAAAGGTTAAACTACCAGCTAAAATAGGACTAACAAAATGCCACATTGAAACTGAAGTTGTCAAGGTTGACATTCCACTTCTGCTGAGTAAAACATCCCTTAAGAAGGCAGGGACCATTTTGGACATGGAAAAGGACAGTGCAGTGATGTTCAAGCAATCCATACCTCTTGAATTCACTAGCTCTGGACATTACTGTGTTGACATCAGAGACAGTGAAACTAGAGAAGGTTCAACTGAAGAAGAAGTTCTAACAGTAACAGAAAATATGTCCCCAGATGAGAAACACAAAGTCCTTCTGAAGCTCCATAAACAGTTTGGTCACGCGTCTGCAGACAGACTACAGAGGCTCATTCGCAGTTCAGGGAACAAGGACAAAGAATGCTTTACCGTCTTGCAACAAATAGTATATGACTGTGATGTATGCCAGAAGTACAAGAAGACAAAGCCAAAGCCTGCTGTGGGCTTGCCCTTAGCTTCGGAATATAACGAGACAGTGGCCATGGACCTGCATGAGTTGGAACCAGGTTTATGGTATCTTCACATCATCGACCACTTCACACGTTTCAGCGCAGGAAACATTGTGAAAACAAAGAAGTCGTCTGAAATTGTCAACTCCTTCATTCACACTTGGATTAGTGTCCATGGCGCCCCCCAGAGGCTGTACAGTGACAATGGTGGAGAGTTCAACAACGAAGAGATCAGAGACATGGCTGAAAACTTTAACATTGAGACAAAAACAACAGCAGGATACAGCCCCTGGAGCAACGGATTGCTCAAAAGACATAACCAAACACTGACTGAGATCATCCAGAAGGTCAAACGAGAGAATGGATGTGATTGGCACACTGCCCTTGACTGGGCCCTCATGGCTAAGAACAGTATGCTGAATGTTCAGGGGTACAGTCCATATCAATTAGTGTTTGGACGGAATCCTAACCTTCCATCTGTATTAGTTGATAAACTACCTGCTCTAGAGGGTACCACCATGAGTGCTAGAGTAGGAGAACACATTTCAGCTTTACATGCTTCCAGGAAGGCATTCTCAGAAGCAGAGTCTTCTGAGCGGATAAGAAGGGCAATAAAAAAGCAGCTCAGGCCCACAGATGACATGTATGTGACAGGAAACAAGGTATATTACAAAAGAGCAGATTGTCCTGAGTGGAAGGGACCAGGGATAGTTATTGGTCAGGATGGAGCTGTTGTATTTGTAAGACATGGAGGGATTCTAGTTAGAGTGCACCAATCCAGGCTCTGTAAGGTAAACACACAGGAGTCTCAGGATGAGCCAACTGTGCAAGACAACAGGGAGACAACAAGCAAGAGAGGCAGTTTAAACAATGTAGCAGAAAGCTCAGATGATGAAGAAAACACAGACAGCACACACACCAGTGACACACAACAGACACACAACACTAGTGATAGGGGGAAGAATACAGGAGAAGTGGTTCAGCCTACAATGACACAAAGTGAAACAGATCACAGTGTTGGTGGCAACTCTGTCTCTTCTGCTGGTGTAAAGTTAAAAACAGGTCAGACTGTAACATTTATGAAACCTGAAGATAGTCGTCTACAGAGAGCCAAGGTCTTAGGCAGAGCAGGAAAGGCTTCTGGAAGGCACAAAAATTGGTTTAATATACAACATGTTGAACCTGATGGCAGTGATGGGCAAAAGGAGTCAGTTGATATGTCAAGTGTTGATAATCTTAACATTGAGTCTGAAATGGAGAGTGATATACTCATAACAAAAGACATTTCATTTGATGCCGCCAAACAGGAGGAAATAATGAGTTGGTACAAAAACAATGTATTTGAGGAAGTTAATGATGCAGGTCAAAAGTGTGTCTCTACCAGATGGGTCTGTAGTCTCAAGGATACTCCCAATGGTATAGTGCCAAAAGCACAACTCGTAGCCAGGGGTTTTGAAGAGCTGAATATTCACGAGCTGCAGAAAGATTCCCCAACCTGTGCTTCTGAATCTCTCAGATTATTATTAGCAGTAATATGTCAAAACAAGTGGCAAGTCAATTCCATGGACATCAAGTCTGCTTTCTCACAGGGCATGCAGTTGTCCAGAGAAATCTATGTCCGGCCCCTCCTGAAGCAGAAAAGGGAAATATTCTATGGAAACTAAACAAATGTGTCTATGGCCTTGCAGATGCATCACTGTATTGGTACAACAAGGTGAAAGAAATAATGCTGGGTACAGGTGGAAAAATGTCTCAGGTAGATCCAGCAGTATTTTATTGGCTGGATGAACAGTGTAAAGTGATTGGAGTACTTGCATGTCATGTTGATGACTTCCTTTGGGCAGGCTCGGAAACTTTCACAACAGAAGTGATCCCTACGCTGAAGTCTGCATTCCATGTTGGGCGTGAGGAACATAAAAAATTCTGCTATGTGGGAATGGACTTTGTTAGTAATAATGGTGTAGTTCATGTACATCAGAATAGTTACATTGAAAACCTACAGCCTGTCCAACTGCAAGCAGCACGTGCTGTGCAGAGAGATGCCTCTCTTAATGAAACTGAAAAGGAGCAGCTTAGGTCAAAAATAGGCCAGATACTATGGGTTGCAAAACAAACCAGACCAGACATTGTGTTTGATGCAAGCAACTTAGCGTCAAATATAAAAGATGCCACAGTCCAGTCTATTCATGAGACAAATAAGGTCCTCAGAAAGCTTAAATCTGAAAAGGTGTCTCTCAGGTTTCAGCATTTGGGAAACAGTGATGCTCTACACGTTATTGTTTTCAGTGATGCTTCTTTGGTAATCTCCCTGATGGGGGTACACAGGGGGGTACATTGATTGGTCTAATGGGAGAAGGAGGGAAGTTTTCTCCTCTCTCTTGGCAATCTAAGAGAATCAGACGTGTTGTGAGGAGTACTCTGGCAGGGGAAACTCTGGCCATGTCAGATGGAATAGACAATGCTATTTTTCTGGCCACCCTCTTTTCTGAGCTCACAAGTGGAAATGCAGAACAAAATGCTCCTCCGTTGATATGTGTAACGGACAATCACTCTCTGTTTGATGCTCTCAAGTCAACAAAACAGGTCACTGAAAAACGACTAAGGCTGGAAATAAGCAGCATAAAGGAGCTTATACAGACTAAGAAAATAAAGAAAGTGCTCTGGTCCGACACAAAAACTCAACTTGTTGACTGTCTTACAAAAAGGGAACCTCAGCTCTTGTGTTGTTAAAAGCACTCAGTGAGGGACTGTGGTGCTGTTGAAAGCACTCAAAGCTAAGAACAAAAGGATAAATTGAGCAAAAAGCAATGTACAGTTCCATTTGCACATGTAACATTTTAAGTTGTAAACATCTGTGGCCATTGTGCGTATATGTTTTTTTATTTGTTTTATGTATAAAACATTTCTGTTGTATCTCTTGTATTCTCTTAAAGTATAGGGAGATTGTTAACATGTTATTTCCCCTCTACACTGTTCACTACGGCAGAAGGTTTTCCCAGTGTGTGCAGGTTGGCGCATGCGTGGAGTTGTGTAGTTGGTTGTGCGGTTTATGGTGGACACGTGTGTCCAAGCTAGCTGTGCACTGAATAAAAGTATGAACTGAATAAACGTCGTGTTTATTAGCAGTAACAATCGCCTCCACTCTCGCTCCCGTCTCCGGTCAGCTGGCTTCCCCTCTCGGTCGCCCTCCCACGGCATCCCGCTTCAGCCTGACTCCGTTCCCCTTCCTGGTTTGGGTGTCTCCTCCTCGGCTCCACGCTCCCGGCTCTTCCACTCCCCGAGTCTTCCCAGTCTCGATCCCTGGCGTCTGCCTCCCCACTTCTCCTTTTTCTTATTTAATAAATCCTTCTGTTTGGCAAGCCGTTGCGTTTGAGTCCTTCTGTTCCTTTTAACTCTTTTTTTTTCTTCTTCAGGCTACTCTTAAAAGGAATCCTTATGTCAGGCTCATTCCAAAACAGGGTGAGCCATAACTAATGTGTCACTTGGGTAACATCGGACCTGTCTGTATGATTTTAAAATTAAAGGCTTAAATGTCCAATTAAAGCATAATTTGAAATCTTCTTCAGCCTGTTAAAGCCATATTTTAACTTTTTTAACTACTTTAAAAAGGAATCCTTCTGTTAAAGGAGAATTCTGGTCAATTTCAACACATAGCTCTTTTAGTGAATTTGGAGGTCTGTCAGTAGAGAGAAAAATGAAACCATTCAGTGGTGCCTACACCATGTTATCCTCCTGCTAGAGTTTGCACCCAACAAGTTTTAAACTTGTTTATAGCCTCTAAACATGCTCAAAATGTCATTACAAGTGCTGAGCCATGTGCAGTGATTCCTTCAAAGTGAACACAGCGACAATTACTACAGTAGATGTGACAGGCATACAAGCTGTGTTAATTCAACCAGTGCACATGATGCTGAAGACTACAGTTTCAGATTTGGGAAAATGCAAAGATGAACTGTGTGTGTGTGTGAATGAGGGTCTGTCCAATTTCACAGCTTTTTTCACATGTAGCTAGTCCATATTGGACCATGTCCACAATACACAGACTTGTCAAATCTGCATCATGGTTTTGATTCTGGACCTGGTCCAATGAGGGCGAAGTGAAAAAAGCAGTGAAAGCTCAGTTTTTTCATTTTTATAAATACAATAAAGCTTTAATGCTCTACCTTAAATGTCTAATATGATATCACAGCAGTATAATCCTAAGAGGTTTCCCTTAAATGGCAAATCAGACGCTGCGTATCGTGTTGGATGGGGATATTTAATCACTTCTAGTTATTTAATCCCATTTTACTTTGAAAAATAGTACAATTATCAATATCACAATGAATTAGCTATGTACTTTACTTTTTTCATAGATTGCATAGATTGTAAGTACAGTATATGAATGTGAACTATACAGTGGGGTTCGAAAGTTTGGGTGTGACGTCAACGTCACACTCATTCAACAAATAACGATATTTAGGGACAAAGGTAATTTACGCTCTCTCTCTCGCCTCGCAGTTTCAGGAAGTGCAGCGTTTAGGCGACATGTGCAGGCCAAACATTTCAGCTGTTTAGACGAGCTCAAACTTGGAGCGGAAGTAATGACTGTAAGCTATCTAGCAAACATAGTAGAATTTAACTGAGATGTTCAGTGTATCGTTTTTGTTTCTAGTAACGGTCATAACGACACAAAACATGCTGCTGGTCTGCATGAAACCTAAATGACTTGAAGGTACGGCAGACTGTCCGACCATTCTATGAAATGTATTGTCTTAAAATATGCTGGAAAGTGGTCTAATATTGTTTTTTTTTTTATATAGGACTGTCTTCAAGTGCAACATTGTCTGTCATTGTTTTTTCCCACATTAATTTAAAGTAGTAAGTATGTCTACAACTTGTTTTCTTTTTCAATTGGGTTTGTTTTTGTCCATTTCAAATTTATTATTATTATTATTAAAGGGTAAAGAGCTATATCCCTGACGGACGCTGCGCAATTTTAGGGCTGGTTATAGGCTCCAAGATAGCTTTAGAGACCCCTTATTGCTTGCTAGGGTGGTTGAAGGTGTTGCCTTCTATTGTCCCTGCATGTAATGTGTGAGTTTTAAAGTGTGCTGTGATGTTTTGTTCTATTGCTCTTTTATTGTGTGTATTAGGTCCTAACGCATTAATAGCCTCTAAACTATTCCAGTACAATTTTGCTTTTTATATCAAGTAATTGAGACGGTGCCATTGCATTTTTTTAAAGTCGCTACTGTGTAGTTCCACACTGGTGCTTGTTGGCCGTTATTTTTTTAGTGTTTTGAATCTATGCAAACTGTGTGAATAAAATTCCATTTTTATTTTGTACCTGGCCTCCCGTCCTGGTTTGTTCTGGACACATACCTGTTTTCAATCACTACACTTGTGGAAACAACTGTAGCTACATTACAAAATTCTGTTTCATCAGGGTTCAAGGCAAGGCAGCTTTATTTGTAGAGCACATTTCAGCAACAGGGCAATTCAAAGTGCTTTACACAAAATCAGTTAAAAAGCAGATAAAAAATTAAAACTGATAAAACACATGAATAATCAGATAAAAATATAAACATTAAGACACATAAAACACAAGAATAAAAGTTACAGTGCAGCATAAGAAATTAAACATTAAAGAAATGAACAGTCATTTAAAGAAAGGCAGCATGAAAAAGAAAGGTCTTCAGCCGTGATTTAAAAGAACTGAGAGTAGCAGTGGATCTGCAGGTTTCTGGGAGTTTATTCCAGATATGAGGAGCATAGAAACTAAACTGCTTCCCCTGTTTAGTTCTGACTCTGGGGACAGAAAGTAGACCTGTCCCAGATGACCTGAGAGGTCTGGGGGGGTCATAGTGTAGCAGCAAATCAGAAATGTATTTTGGCCCTAAACTGTTAAGTGATTTATAAACCAGCAGAAGTACTTTGAAATCAATTCTTTGAGGCACAGGAAGCCAGTGCAAAGACTTCAGAACTGGAGTGATGTGATCCAGTCTCTTGGTCTTAGTGAGGACCCGAGCAGCAGCGTTCTGGATCAGCTGCAGCTGTCTGATTGATTTTTTAGGGAGACCTGTAAAGACCCCGTTACAGTAGTCAAGTCTACTGTAGATGAAAGCATGCACCAGTTTTTCCAAATCCTGTTGACACATAAGTCCTTTAACCCTTGATATATTCTAAAAATATGGATGCACCACATGAACTTGTGCTACTAATGGGACAGTTTAAAAGTGCCAAACAAATGTTTGACATAGACCTCCTCCTTTAAAAATGAAGAATACACACTTTTTAGAAAGATTTCACCTGGTCCAGCCAGAGGAATTTTTTCTTGGTCACAGGGCAGATACTGGACGGAAACGGGGACAAATGAAGCCGGTTTTGGCACCAGACACTTGTCAGTATGTACCAATACTTGAAACAATCAAATTGAATTGAAGATGTCTACATCTGTTGGTTCGGCTGGGGTGGTCTGCGGTGGAAGAGCCTTCTCCCGTTCTTTTTCCAGTCCCTACACTGTGGCGGGAATGACCTGGGAGATGTCGAAGCCGTCAACCTGGTCGCAGGAATGGCGGAGGACCTGCAGCTACTACTGGAATTAACAATGTGGCACTAGAGATTCAACTACTTCTTTTTATTATGTAGACTTGTCTTGTGACAATTATTTATTTACCTTAACCCACAGTGTTTTATGTATGGAATTTCCACTGGATTGTAAAAGGTGAACTACATTTTTTAATTCAATTTTCAACATAATCTTAAATAAAAAGATACAATGTTTGTGGTTTATGTAATTTTTAAGTTAATGCCCATTTCAACGTGCAATAAAGGTCTTTCTAGAGCTACATTTTGTTTTTCTGACGTAACTATAGGGACAAACAGTATTGTAGTCATACAAGAGGACATTGGTAATTTGGTATAATTTATAATTAAATCAATTGTAATTGAAAATGCAATAATTGCTGTTTAATCTGTGTAGGGTTATTGTAAATGTATTATAACAAAAGTATGATCACAAATTGCATAGGAAAAAAAAAACTTATTCAATGTAATGATCGAATCAAATCTACCTAATATTTACTGCATTTACATTTTTAAAGTGAAAACTAAAAACTATACAAGGACATGCATGTCAAGATCTAATTCTAACAGTTTAAATACAATAAAACATCCATACAGTAC
The DNA here is from genome assembly GCF_008692095.1 of Etheostoma spectabile. Classification (NCBI taxonomy): domain Eukaryota; kingdom Metazoa; phylum Chordata; class Actinopteri; order Perciformes; family Percidae; genus Etheostoma; species Etheostoma spectabile. Next base: position 170,211 of record NW_022602782.1, on the reverse strand, counting down.
ATCCAATAAAATATATAAATGATATGCCTAATACGTACTTATGAAGTGGTAACTGTTAGGTGTGAATGGTGTACAGAACGCAGAGCCAGGAGTGTGAATTAACAGCTTTATTTAAAGTACTGAAGTATCGAGTCTAGGTTTCCGAGGGGGAAAAGCATGTCCAGGCTTCCAGGGTGAACCAGTATACAGTCCATGCTTCCACACCAACTTGTGGCCAAATTGAGTCCCTTCGGGCTACCCTTCCTTTGTCTTTAACGTCACAAATGAAAATAACGTTCAGGATCTCTGGGAAAGGAAACGTTATTCGTGTCTCCATTTCACACATCTCTGCAGGTTGATTGTGGTCGACAACGCTGTCGTGGTTAGCTCGCCAAAACTCTACTGCCCAAGTTGCTGGCTGGCTACGCAACGTTAGCTATATCCGCTAGCATACGTACAGGCCTTCTTTAACTGTCTATGGTACAGGCTAACTATAGCCTGTTAGCTTTGTGTGTAACGTAAGAAAAACTCGCCCATCTCGTAGGAGTAAGGCTTACCATTTAATTTAATACAATTATGGTACAAATGGTGCACTAACGCGTGGGTAATGTAGATATTGCATTAAAGATCAGCCCCCCCACTCAGATCAGCTGGTATTCTGTCTATAATGGAGTGGTATGGAAATTTTTAAGTGACCCCAAACTTTGGACCGGTAGTGTATCTACATTACCCATTATCAGCAACCATTCCTCCAATCATCCAAAGGCACATTATGTTTACTAATCTGATATCATTTTAAAAAACTAACTAGAAAAACACTGGCAAACCTATTTACAATTATGTCAGCAAATAATGTAATCTGGAAACTGCTGCCCTGGTTAAAAAAACAAGGCAACTGATCTCAGCTGGTATCCTGTCTATAATGGAGTGCAATGGAAATTTCTAAGTGACCCCAAACATTTGACCGGTAGTATGTATATATATATATATATATATATATATATATATATATATATATATATATATATATATATACACATGATTCACACACATTTGCTTGTTGTCCTTGAGCACACTCTGTAGATAATTTCTAACACATCTCTTCTTAGAATGTAGTTTAGTGGAGTTGCTTAAGAATTAAAGTGTCAATCCTGGTTTAGTTCAAATTTCTATTGGAATGAAAAAAATGTAATTGTGCTGAGAGTTTAGCAGTCTGGAGCAATGAATAAATTCTGTTTCTATGTTCTGGAGCGCTGAAACCTGAGCTGCAAGCTCTCAGAATTGTGTTTCTGTGTGCCAAAATGTCCAGTGGGTCGAAGATAGAGACCTAAGTAAAAGATCAATGCATTCTTCACATGAAAGTCACATGAACACCCATAAGGATGTTTGTTATGAAGTGAATGGTTTTCTATCCAGCCTGGAACGTGTGCCTTTTTCGGGGTCGTTGAGCATTAAGTCCAAACTGTTAAATCCAGGATTTGTCCACTTGATGTCCATAATTTATCACGTTTTTGCTCATTTTTTCTCCGTGCCTTCGGTAGATCTCTCCTAAGAAGCTGGGTTGTAGCGGGCACAATGAACAAGGTCACAAGCTAATGTTCATACCAAAACATTGATATTCAACAAATACTGTTTTTTTAGTATACATTTATTTATTTATTTTAATTGTGGGAGTAACCGGTTCACCCGGAGAAAACCTATACAATTGTTTGAGGAAACCAGATCACCTGGAATGAACTCACACAATTGTTTAAGGAAACCAGATCACCTGGACTAAACCCACACAATCACCCTTCATGCTGCCAGTGATTGGAAATGGTTGTTGTGGTTGTCGGAAATAGTGAGAGAACCTCACCTTTTAATGCCTCTCCTGAGTAATCTTGATGAGCTCCTTGTAGCGTTAGTGCAGTCTGTGGTGAGCTTATCAGAGATGGGTGGTAAAGGTACATACTTTGATGTGATTTTATACCCGTGCTTGACTGTACTAGCCGAGAGCTGAATGTGTGGTAAGGTCTTCAAAGCTGGTAGTGTGTTTGGTTGACACAGTGGAAGGAAGCTGCCTTTTAACGTGTCTCTCTGCTGAAACTTTGAACGGGTCTGATGATGTGGGCAATGCACCTTATCATCGATGGGTGGCATGTGTACATGGTCCGGTGTTTGCTGAGACCCCTCCATGGCTGAAAGGGTGTTTGGTGGAACTTGAGTGAAGACACTGCCCTTTAATGTGTCTCTCTCCTGAGTCTTGAGCACACGCCCATATTTGGACCTAGTCTGGTCCAGCTGCATGTGTGACGAGGTCTTCATAGCTGGCAGGGTGTTTGGTGGAACTGGTGTGAGGACACCGCCTTTGAATGTGTCTCTCTGCTGAATCTGGGTCTGAGGATGTGAGCTCTGCACCTTATCAAGGATGGGTGGCAAGTGTACATGGTCCGGTGTTTGCCAAGACCCCTTTGTACCTGACAGGGTGTTTAGTGGAACTTGAGTGAAGACACTGCCTTGTAATGTGTCTCTCTTCTGAGTCTTGAGCACACGCCCATATTTGGACCTAGAGGGGTCCAGCTGCATGTGTGGCGAGGTCTTCATAGCTGGCAGGGTGTTTGGTGGAACTGGTGTGAGGACACCGCCTTTTAAGGTGTCTCTCTGCTGAAATTTTGAACGGGTCTGATGATGTGGGCGATGCACCTTATCCTTGATGGGTGGCAAGTGTACATGGTCCGGTTTTTGCTGAGACCCCTCCATGCCTGGCAGGGTGTTTGGTGGAACTGGTGTCAGGACACTGCCTTGTAATGTGTTTCTCTGCTGAAGCTTGAGCACACGCCCATATTTGGACATAGTCTGGTCCAAATATGCAGTCCGGTAAGAGAGTTGGTCATGAGCAGATCCACCTCTGATGAGGGGCGGGTGTGGCTTGAATTGACTTTGTGTGAGCTGCAAATGTACTTGTTTTGAAGTGGGTTCAGTCCCCTGCTTGACGGCACCATCAGATTGCTGCATGTTTGCTAAGCTGATGGTGTCATTAGTGCAACCTGTAGTTGGCCTGGTGTTTGGTGGACATGGTGTTGATGTAGTTTTAGACCCCTTGTTGACCTCACTAAAATACAGATTTTCCAGGGGTTTGTGAGTTTCTTTAAACTCTAATTGTAATTGAGCCTCACTTTTTATTAAGTCAAGTCCTGACTGAATCTTCATCATCCGTCTATTTACACGATCAAGTAGATCCTCTGTTAATTTGGCTCCAGGCTTCTTAGGGCTGACTACCTTGTCTATTCTGTCACAGAGGCTTTTAATGCTGTCTGTCAGTTCTTCTGACTTTGATTTTGTTGGAAAGACAGGACGTGCCAATGGAAAGTTGCTGGTCTTCGTTGTGCTTGGTCTGCCGGTCTCCTCCTGTTCAGCATTCTCCTCAAGGCTGATTTGTGAAGCACCCCATTGGTCTTTCCCAAAGAGGCCTATGTAGGTTCCTGTGTTTTCCCACAGACAGACATTGCAGTTCCCTGCGGTAATTAACTTTTCACAAGTTGGGTTACAGTGAACACTCACCACCCCTGTGATGTGAGATTGCCAGGAGTGCAACAGAGGAGGTGGACACAATGACACGCACCACCCATTTATATCCTCAAATGGCTCGTTGTTTGCCTGTTTTTTAAACCCAAAAGCCTGAATGTCCCACTGATAAATCTTTCCGGTACTATCCCCGGTCAGTAATATCTGGTCATTGGGATCAGTTGACATGGTGGTAATGACTGCTCCTTCATCCTTCACTGCTCTGAACTTTCCAATCAATCCTCCCTTGCTAATAACAGACCAGGCATATATGTTGCCATCTGAAGACGTCAGCAGTGTGGCTGTGTGAACTTTAACCTCCCTGGTCTTCAGACATATGATAAGAGGTGTGTTAATCACAGCAGTGTTGTTCCCATTCAGGGATTTACTATTTAGAGGTCTTTTCCCAGTGCCTCTGACATGCTTTGGACTCTTGTGACCAAGCAGACTCCCTGTCTGGCCCTGAGTGGTTTTGTCTGCCATGTTTGTTCGAGGGGTGTTGCTGCCATTGAGCCAGTAGAGAACTTCGCCACTGGCGGCCTCCCAGATGACAATATTTCCATTGCTGGAGGCAGTAACCAGTGTGTTTTCATGGACATCCATTGAGCAAATGTCATCTAAATAATCATGCTTCAAAAATCTGTTGTCATATCCGTGTATGTCCAGGTCATAAATGATCTTGGAGTTCATTCCCGACACAAACACCCTATTGTCTACACAGACGATACCTGTCACCTCCCTTTGTACGGTAACAGGAAGAATGGCAAGCTCTGTTCCGTTGTTGAAGTTCCAAATTTTAACTTTTCCATCCTGGGAAATTGTGATCAGTCTGCGCTTTAGTCCATCAAATGAAATAGCAACATGCCCCACGTACTGATCTGGAGTCACCTTGAACTGCATGGCGGCCGTTCCTGTTAAGATATCCCACACTGTCACCACGCCATTTTGGCAAACAGAGACAACCTGTTTGAAAATGTTGTGATAGAGAGCACAGCACAGGGGCTTGTCATGCGATGTTAATGCATTTTTAAACACATCAGTTCCTCTTCCAAGATATTTGCCAATATCTGTGTTAGCTAGGACTAACTCATTGTTGTGTGTGTTGTAACACACACTGGAGATAGGACTCTGCATCATTTCTTTTATCTTGAAGCTTTGCAAACAGATCAGTGCATCCTCTGACCAAACACATATATGGTGGTCCAGCGATAAACTAACAAAAACTTTTTCCTTGGGATTTAACATTATATGGGTGATGGGTTTGGCATGTCCCTTTAATTCCTGGACGCATGACACTGTTTTGTGGGGAAACCATGTCCTCAGTAGGGCATCCGTCCCACCGGTCAGCAGATACCCAGAGGAAGTGGAGTATTCTACACAGGTGAAGAAGTCCACATGTCCTCTGCTCTTAAAGACTGTTGTAGACATTTTGGTTGTGGATGTCTTGGGTAGAGAAGCAAGGACCATTGTCTTGGATGAACTACCGCAGATAGCAAACGACCTAAGTGATGGAAAATATTGGATCTGACTGCAAATGTCATTAAAGATGTTGACCTTCACACATAGAAAGTCTTTAGAGGGGTTTTTTAACAGGGTTGAAACATAAACAGTTGGATAATCCCGCAGAGAGATTTTCTCATATGCACCGTTGAAGAAGAGGCCGTTTTCACATATGTTGTAGGAGACAAACACAGACAAAAAACCTTTTACATCGCCAAAGGAAAACACTGCTTTAGTGCCTTTGGACCAGTAGTTCATGGTATTCACTATGTTGTCCTCTACTATTAAAGAGTGGCTGGTTGAAAACAACTTAGGGAATTCATTGCAGCGATAGAATATTAGTTCCCTGTCAGAAGTGGAGATAGCCAGTTGTTTGAGTTCACTGATGTAGACCATGTCAGTAACGTGCATTTTCTTGTTGTGTGAAAAAGGAAGTGTGTTTTCCTTTTTGTATAACTGAACCGGGTATGGGGTGTCAAAGCTGTCAGGCCAGAAGTTGAGGATACCATTCGAGCTGATGGAGAGGTATTGACCTTTTTGGTAAGTGCTGGTTTGTCCTAATAAAACCTCTGAACCATGATCAGGTTTCCTGTCATTCTCGAAGGGACGGTGAATCAGACGAACAATCGCTTTATGGTGATCCACCGATATCATTTCGATAGGTTTGGGAAAGATTTGATTTTTAAAAGCCATATTTTGTGATGCCTTGTTTTTGTTCACCAGGTAGTCTGTTAACTCCCCGAGGTCCACACTTCCATCTCCATTTGTGTCAATCTTCATGTGGAGGGCAATGAGATCTTCTTCATCCATAGTAGGGAATAACTGCTTCAGTCCTTCACAGAATTCTTCAATGTCCAATCCTCCACCTCCATCAGCATCCGCCTCATGAAATAGCGTTACAATGTCATCCATATTTTCAGCAGTAAACATTTTGTCCGTCTTTGAAAGTTCACTTCTAGAATCCATTTTAGCGTTCTCAGTTAGGTCCTCCGACCGAATAAACCAGTTCAATAGAGTTGCTTAAGAATTAAAATGTCAACCCTTAAGATGTCAATCCTGGTTTAGTTCAAATTTCTATTTGAATGAAAACAATGCAATTGTGCTGAGAGTTTAGCAGTCTGGAGCAATGAATAGAATTCTAGTTCTATGTTCTGGAGTGCTGAAACTTGAGCTGCAAGTTCTCACAATTGTGTGTAACGTTCTGTGTCTGCGTACCAAATGTGCAATGGATCGAAGATACTGACCTAAGTAAAAGATAGTGACCTCAGTAAAAGATCAACGCATTCTTCACATGAAAGCCAATGATGATGTCATAGTTTGTTATGAAGTGAAGGATTTTTTTAAAAAACTTTATTCAACAATTTAAAACATACAAATACAGACATTAGTAATTGACTACAACTTTTGAATACAATTGAATACAACTTATCTCATTGCATTTCTAAAAGCAGATAACAATTCAACATTCACAGCTTTAAATCGCAGAAATATTTTTTTTTCCTCTTACAACCCAAGCCATTTTTAAGCGTTTTTTTGCTCATGTCACATTAATACTCACTGTGATCTCATTTTTCACCCCATATGCTAATCCGGTATCTCACATTCCCAAACACAACCATGGCCAGAAGTAGGAATAGCTCCTAAATGTCTGTTGAACAACACATAACAGAGTTATATTGGCATAAAACATAAAAATGATAAACGTTAGTTAATTGTATTTGATAATTTATTAAAATAAAATAGAGGGGAAAAAACAGAATTTTATGCATTTTACAGTTTCTTGATCATGCAAATAAAAAATAAAATTGTATTTATTTATTTTTTTTTACAATTTTTGAAGTTGGAAATCTTCTATGTGAGTTTTTTATCCACTTTTTATCCAATTACATACAACAATTTCTTTTTTCACCTTCTTTCTAGGGTAAGTGTTTTTTCTTTGTCGATCTTTTAAACAAAACAGGCTTTTTTCAAAGCCCCCCAGCAGGTTTTGGGGTTAAGAGGGTTAAAGCATGGTTTAGATTTATGAATATATTTGCCTAATAATAACATGAGGTTAATATATTTCGCTGTAGTCAAAACCAGTGATGACACTCTTCCAGTCTATTTTAACTTGCGTCTTTGTTTTGCATAGTATAAATTATTCCAAGCCTGACAAAAGCTTCATGAAATACTTAATGTGCCGATTTTTCCATGTCATTATCACAAAAGCTAATCTTGGCATCAATCTCTGTGTTTTTTGAGATGTGTAAGTTTGATGGGTATATTTGAAGCAAGATTTTCGGGTATATCGCCTTTACTTTGTTATTTATACAGGGAAAAGCCAATTATTTTCCCATCCTACCTCTGAAAGTAACAAATTCTAAAAGAATTTACCTCTTGGTGTAATCTGCTTTTGTTCTGAAATATTTCTGATATTTTTGTTTATGCATTTAGGACTTTCAATTACTATTCCATTGAGATGCAACTTTAATTCTGTTCTCTCACCAATTCCAGCTTGAGCTGTCATTAGCTGGTGGATGCCAGATGGTAAAGCTTTGCTTACCAAACTGTATTAAAAGTAATAGGAAATGATTTGGTTCTCAGGACACAAGTTCCAGTATATATGGCATTTTTCTAGAACCTGGCACAACGCATATTCTCTTGTTGTACATGACTAATGTTTTATTGTAAAATAAATTACAATTTCATCGTAAAGGTGCTCTGTATCCAATTTGTTAAAGTAAATAGTCTTTATTCTTAATAGTGATATATTTATTATTCCAGATTATTGTTTTGTGTGGAGAGAAACATAACTACGTAACATAACTTCCATGCCATCAATGCCTGCTGGTAGAAGTTGAACAATTGCAGAGGAGACTTTACAATGTTAAACTTACAGGACATAAAATATATATATATATATATATATATATATATATATATATATATATATATATATATATATATATATATATGGACTGCAATAGAGCTGTTTGGAGCAGTTTGTGAACAGTGGTTTCTGATGGAAATAAGACATTTAAGCCCATTCTGATGTATGATTTTAAAATTAAAGGGTTACATGTCCAATTAAAGCTATATTTGAAATATGTTTTATGTTATGCTTGGGGTCCGGCTGGCCGTGAGTATTTGTTTTGTTTTCTATGTTTCTGAGTTTGCTATCGGCCTACCCTGTTTTTTCCCTGCTGTCTTGTCTCTCACTCCCCCTCCTGGTGAAGCCAGCTGACAATCCACACGTGAGTTCCATCCACAGTCACCTGCTCCCGCCGCCCACACCTGCCTGCCATCTCCAATTAACGACAGTACATCCACCCCAGCTCTCCATCCACTCCTCGCTTGATCGGTGCTTCGTTCACCCTGGTGAAACTTGTAACAAGCCTCTCGCTCGTGTTGAACATTTAAATCCCTGTGTTACTAGTTACTTACCTCTTTTGTTTTCTCTCCCCCCAGTCATCACCTCCACTCTCGCTCCCGTCTCCGGTCAGCTGGCTTCCCCTCTCGGTCGCCCTCCCACGGCATCCCGCTTCAGCCTGACTCCGTTCCCCTTCCTGGTTTGGGTGTCTCCTCCTCGGCTCCACGCTCCCGGCTCTTCCACTCCCCGAGTCTTCCCAGTCTCGATCCCTGGCGTCTGCCTCCCCACTTCTCCTTTTTCTTATTTAATAAATCCTTCTGTTTGGCAAGCCGTTGCGTTTGAGTCCTTCTGTTCCTTTTATCTCTTTTTTTTTTTTTCTTCAGGCTACTCTTAAAAGGAATCCTTATGTCAGGCTCATTCCAAAACAGGGTGAGCCATAACTAATGTGTCACTTGGGTAACATCGGACCTGTCTGTATGATTTTAAAATTAAAGGCTTAAATGTCCAATTAAAGCATAATTTGAAATCTTTTTCAGCCTGTTAAAGCCATATTCACTTTTTTTTTTTAAATACTTTAAAAAGGAATCCTTCTGTTAAAGGAGAATTCTGGTCAATTTCAACACATAGCTCTTTTAGTGAATTTGGAGGTCTGTCAGTAGAGAGAAAAATGAAACCCTTCAGTGGTGCCTACACCATGTTATCCTCCTGCTAGAGTTTGCACCCAACAAGTTTTAAACTTGTTTATAGCCTCTAAACATGCTCAAAATGTCATTACAAGTGCTGAGCCATGTGCAGTGATTCCTTCAAAGTGAACACAGTGACATTTACTACAGTAGATGTGACAGGCATACAAGCTGTGTTAATTCAACCAGTGCACATGATGCTGAAGACTACAGTTTCAGATTTGGGAAAATGCAAAGATGAACTGTGTGTGTGTGTGAATGAGGGTCTGTCCAATTTCACAGCTTTTTTCACATGTAGCTAGTCCATATTGGACCATGTCCACAATACACAGACTTGTCAAATCTGCATCATGGTTTTGATTCTGGACCCGGTCCAATGAGGGCAAAGTGAAAAAAGCAGTGAAAGCTCAGTTTTTTTCATTTTCATAAATACAATGAATTAGCTATGTACTTTACTTTTTTCATAGATTGCATAGATTGTAAGTACAGTATATGAATGTGAACTATACAGTGGGGTTCGAAAGTTTGGGTGTGACGTCAACGTCACACTCATTCAACAAATAACGATATTTAGGGACAAAGGTAATTTACGCTCTCTCTCTCGCCTCGCAGTTTCAGGAAGTGCAGCGTTTAGGCGACATGTGCAGGCCAAACATTTCAGCTGTTTAGACGAGCTGAAGTAATGACTGTAAGCTATCTAGCAAACATAGTAGAATTTAACTGAGATGTTCAGTGTATCGTTTTTGTTTCTAGTAACGGTCATAACGACACAAAACATGCTGCTGGTCTGCATGAAACCTAAATGACTTGAAGGTACGGCAGACTGTCCGACCATTCTATGAAATGTATTGTCTTAAAATATGCTGGAAAGTGGTCTAATATTGTTTGTTTTTTTATATAGGACTGTCTTCAAGTGCAACATTGTCTGTCATTGTTTTTTCCCACATTAATTTAAAGTAGTAAGTATGTCTACAACTTGTTTTCTTTTTCAATTGGGTTTGTTTTTGTCCATTTCAAATGTATTATTATTATTATTAAAGGGTAAATGCAATATCCCTGACGGACGCTGCGCAATTTTAGGGCTGGTTATAGGCTCCAAGATAGCTTTAGAGACCCCTTATTGCTTGCTAGGGTGGTTGAAGGTGTTGCCTTCTATTGTCCCTGCATGTAATGTGTGAGTTTTAAAGTGTGCTGTGATGTTTTGTTCTATTGCTCTTTTATTGTGTGTATTAGGTCCTAACGCATTAATAGCCTCTAAACTATTCCAGTACAATTTTGCTTTTTATATCAAGTAATTGAGACGGTGCCATTGCATTTTTTTAAAGTCGCTACTGTGTAGTTCCACACTGGTGCTTGTTGGCCGTTATTTTTTTAGTGTTTTGAATCTATGCAAACTGTGTGAATAAAATTCCATTTTTATTTTGTACCTGGCCTCCCGTCCTGGTTTGTTCTGGACACATACCTGTTTTCAATCACTACACTTGTGGAAACAACTGTAGCTACATTACAAAATTCTGTTTCATCAGGGTTCAAGGCAAGGCAGCTTTATTTGTAGAGCACATTTCAGCAACAGGGCAATTCAAAGTGCTTTACACAAAATCAGTTAAAAAGCAGATAAAAAATTAAAACTGATAAAACACATGAATAATCAGATAAAAATATAAACATTAAGACACATAAAACACAAGAATAAAAGTTACAGTGCAGCATAAGAAATTAAACACTAAAGAAATGAACAGTCATTTAAAGAAAGGCAGCATGAAAAAGAAAGGTCTTCAGCCGTGATTTAAAAGAACTGAGAGTAGCAGTGGATCTGCAGGTTTCTGGGAGTTTATTCCAGATATGAGGAGCATAGAAACTAAACTGCTTCCCCCTGTTTAGTTCTGACTCTGGGGACAGAAAGTAGACCTGTCCCAGATGACCTGAGAGGTCTGGGGGGGTCATAGTGTAGCAGCAAATCAGAAATGTATTTTGGCCCTAAACTGTTAAGTGATTTATAAACCAGCAGAAGTACTTTGAAATCAATTCTTTGAGGCACAGGAAGCCAGTGCAAAGACTTCAGAACTGGAGTGATGTGATCCAGTCTCTTGGTCTTAGTGAGGACCCGAGCAGCAGCGTTCTGGATCAGCTGCAGCTGTCTGATTGATTTTTTAGGGAGACCTGTAAAGACCCCGTTACAGTAGTCAAGTCTACTGTAGATGAAAGCATGCACCAGTTTTTCCAAATCCTGTTGACACATAAGTCCTTTAACCCTTGATATATTCTAAAAATATGGATGCACCACATGAACTTGTGCTACTAATGGGACAGTTTAAAAGTGCCAAACAAATGTTTGACATAGACCTCCTCCTTTAAAAATGAAGAATACACACTTTTTAGAAAGATTTCACCTGGTCCAGCCAGAGGAATTTTTTCTTGGTCACAGGGCAGATACTGGACGGAAACGGAGACAAATGAAGCCGGTTTTGGCACCAGACACTTGTCAGTATGTACCAATACTTGAAACAATCAAATTGAATTGAAGATGTCTACATCTGTTGGTTTGGCTGGGGTGGTCTGCGGTGGAAGAGCCTTCTCCCGTTCTTTTTCCAGTCCCTACACTGTGGCGGGAATGACCTGGGAGATGTCGAAGCCGTCAACCTGGTCGCAGGAATGGCGGAGGACCTGCAGCTACTACTGGAATTAACAATGTGGCACTAGAGATTCAACTACTTCTTTTTATTATGTAGACTTGTCTTGTGACAATTATTTATTTACCTTAACCCACAGTGTTTTATGTATGGAATTTCCACTGGATTGTAAAAGGTGAACTACATTTTTTAATTCAATTTTCAACATAATCTTAAATAAAAAGATACAATGTTTGTGGTTTATGTAATTTTTAAGTTAATGCCCATTTCAACGTGCAATAAAGGTCTTTCTAGAGCTACATTTTGTTTTTCTGACGTAACTATAGGGACAAACAGTATTGTAGTCATACAAGAGGACATTGGTAATTTGGTATAATTTATAATTAAATCAAGTGTAATTGAAAATGCAATAATTGCTGTTTAATCTGTGTAGGGTTATTGTAAATGTATTATAACAAAAGTATGATCACAAATTGCATAGGAAAAAAAAAACTTATTCAATGTAATGATCGAATCAAATCTACCTAATATTTACTGCATTTACATTTTTAAAGTGAAAACTAAAAACTATACAAGGACATGCATGTCAAGATCTAATTCTAACAGTTTAAATACAATAAAACATACATACAGTACATCCAATAAAATATATAAATGATATGCCTAATACGTACTTATGAAGTGGTAACTGTTAGGTGTGAATGGTGTACAGAACGCAGAGCCAGGAGTGTGAATTAACAGCTTTATTTAAAGTACTGAAGTATCGAGTCTAGGTTTCCGAGGGGGAAAAGCATGTCCAGGCTTCCAGGGTGAACCAGTATACAGTCCATGCTTCCACACCAACTTGTGGCCAAATTGAGTCCCTTCGGGCTACCCTTCCTTTGTCTTTAACGTCACAAATGAAAATAACGTTCAGGATCTCTGGGAAAGGAAACGTTATTCGTGTCTCCATTTCACACATCTCTGCAGGTTGATTGTGGTCGACAACGCTGTCGTGGTTAGCTCGCCAAAACTCTACTGCCCAAGTTGCTGGCTGGCTACGCAACGTTAGCTATATCCGCTAGCATACGTACAGGCCTTCTTTAACTGTCTATGGTACAGGCTAACTATAGCCTGTTAGCTTTGTGTGTAACGTAAGAAAAACTCGCCCATCTCGTAGGAGTAAGGCTTACCATTTAATTTAATACAATTATGGTACAAATGGTGCACTAACGCGTGGGTAATGTAGATATTGCATTAAAGATCAGCCCCCCCACTCAGATCAGCTGGTATTCTGTCTATAATGGAGTGGTATGGAAATTTTTAAGTGACCCCAAACTTTGGACCGGTAGTGTATCTACATTACCCATTATCAGCAACCATTCCTCCAATCATCCAAAGGCACATTATGTTTACTAATCTGATATCATTTTAAAAAACTAACTAGAAAAACACTGGCAAACCTATTTACAATTATGTCAGCAAATAATGTAATCTGGAAACTGCTGCCCTGGTTAAAAAAACAAGGCAACTGATCTCAGCTGGTATCCTGTCTATAATGGAGTGCAATGGAAATTTCTAAGTGACCCCAAACATTTGACCGTAGTATGTATATATATATATATATATATATATATATATATATATATATATATATATATATATACACATGATTCACACACATTTGCTTGTTGTCCTTGAGCACACTCTGTAGATAATTTCTAACACATCTCTTCTTAGAATGTAGTTTAGTGGAGTTGCTTAAGAATTAAAGTGTCAATCCTGGTTTAGTTCAAATTTCTATTGGAATGAAAAAAATGTATTGTGCTGAGAGTTTAGCAGTCTGGAGCAATGAATAAATTCTGTTTCTATGTTCTGGAGCGCTGAAACCTGAGCTGCAAGCTCTCAGAATTGTGTTTCTGTGTGCCAAAATGTCCAGTGGGTCGAAGATAGAGACCTAAGTAAAAGATCAATGCATTCTTCACATGAAAGTCACATGAACACCCATAAGGATGTTTGTTATGAAGTGAATGGTTTTCTATCCAGCCTGGAACGTGTGCCTTTTTCGGGGTCGTTGAGCATTAAGTCCAAACTGTTAAATCCAGGATTTGTCCACTTGATGTCCATAATTTATCACGTTTTTGCTCATTTTTTCTCCGTGCCTTCGGTAGATCTCTCCTAAGAAGCTGGGTTGTAGCGGGCACAATGAACAAGGTCACAAGCTAATGTTCATACCAAAACATTGATATTCAACAAATACTGTTTTTTTAGTATACATTTATTTATTTATTTTAATTGTGGGAGTAACCGGTTCACCCGGAGAAAACCTATACAATTGTTTGAGGAAACCAGATCACCTGGAATGAACTCACACAATTGTTTAAGGAAACCAGATCACCTGGACTAAACCCACACAATCACCCTTCATGCTGCCAGTGATTGGAAATGGTGGTTGTGGTTGTCGGAAATAGTGAGAGAACCTCACCTTTTAATGCCTCTCCTGAGTAATCTTGATGAGCTCCTTGTAGCGTTAGTGCAGTCTGTGGTGAGCTTATCAGAGATGGGTGGTAAAGGTACATACTTTGATGTGATTTTATACCCGTGCTTGACTGTACTAGCCGAGAGCTGAATGTGTGGTAAGGTCTTCAAAGCTGGTAGTGTGTTTGGTTGACACAGTGGAAGGAAGCTGCCTTTTAACGTGTCTCTCTGCTGAAACTTTGAACGGGTCTGATGATGTGGGCAATGCACCTTATCATCGATGGGTGGCATGTGTACATGGTCCGGTGTTTGCTGAGACCCCTCCATGGCTGAAAGGGTGTTTGGTGGAACTTGAGTGAAGACACTGCCCTTTAATGTGTCTCTCTCCTGAGTCTTGAGCACATGCCCATATTTGGACCTAGTCTGGTCCAGCTGCATGTGTGGCGAGGTCTTCATAGCTGGCAGGGTGTTTGGTGGAACTGGTGTCAGGACACTGCCTTGTAATGTGTCTTTCTGCTGAAGCTTGAGCACACGCCCATATTTGGACCTAGTCTGGTCCAGCTGCATGTGTGACGAGGTCTTCATAGCTGGCAGGGTGTTTGGTGGAACTGGTGTGAGGACACCGCCTTTGAATGTGTCTCTCTGCTGAATCTGGGTCTGAGGATGTGAGCTCTGCACCTTATCAAGGATGGGTGGCAAGTGTACATGGTCCGGTGTTTGCCAAGACCCCTTTGTACCTGACAGGGTGTTTAGTGGAACTTGAGTGAAGACACTGCCTTGTAATGTGTCTCTCTTCTGAGTCTTGAGCACACGCCCATATTTGGACCTAGAGGGGTCCAGCTGCATGTGTGGCGAGGTCTTCATAGCTGGCAGGGTGTTTGGTGGAACTGGTGTGAGGACACCGCCTTTTAAGGTGTCTCTCTGCTGAAATTTTGAACGGGTCTGATGATGTGGGCGATGCACCTTATCCTTGATGGGTGGCAAGTGTACATGGTCCGGTTTTTGCTGAGACCCCTCCATGCCTGGCAGGGTGTTTGGTGGAACTGGTGTCAGGACACTGCCTTGTAATGTGTTTCTCTGCTGAAGCTTGAGCACACGTGGACATAGTCTGGTTGCAGTCCGGTAAGAGAGTTGGTCATGAGCAGATCCACCTCTGATGAGGGGTGTGGCTTGAATTGACTTTGTGTGAGCTGCAAATGTACTTGTTTTGAAGTGGGTTCAGTCCCCTGCTTGACGGCACCATCAGATTGCTGCATGTTTGCTAAGCTGATGGTGTCATTAGTGCAACCTGTAGTTGGCCTGGTGTTTGGTGGACATGGTGTTGATGTAGTTTTAGACCCCTTGTTGACCTCACTAAAATACAGATTTTCCAGGGGTTTGTTAGTTTGTTTAAACTCTAATTGTAATTGGCCTCGCTTTTTATTAAGTCAAGTCCTGACTGAATCTTCATCATCCGTCTATTTACACGATCAAGTAGATCCTCTGTTAATTTGTCTCCAGGCTTCTTAGGGCTGACTACCTTGTCTATTCTGTCACAGAGGCTTTTAATGCTGTCTGTCAGTTCTTCTGACTTTGATTTTGTTGGAAAGACAGGACGTGCCAATGGAAAGTTGCTGGTCTTCGTTGTGCTTGGTCTGCCGGTCTCCTCCTGTTCAGCATTCTCCTCAAGGCTGATTTGTGAAGCACCCCATTGGTCTTTCCCAAAGAGGCCTATGTAGGTTCCTGTGTTTTCCCACAGACAGACATTGCAGTTCCCTGCGGTAATTAACTTTTCACAAGTTGGGTTACAGTGAACACTCACCACCCCTGTGATGTGAGATTGCCAGAGTGCAACAGAGGAGGTGGACACAATGACACGCACCACCCATTTATATCCTCAAATGGCTCGTTGTTTGCCTGTTTTTTAAACCCAAAAGCCTGAATGTCCCACTGATAAATCTTTCCGGTACTATCCCCGGTCATTAATATCTGGTCATTGGGATCAGTTGACATGGTGGTAATGACTGCTCCTTCATCCTTCACTGCTCTGAACTTTCCAATCAATCCTCCCTTGCTAATAACAGACCAGGCATATATGTTGCCATCTGAAGACGTCAGCAGTGTGGCTGTGTGAACTTTAACCTCCCTGGTCTTCAGACATATGATAAGAGGTGTGTTAATCACATCAGTGTTGTTCCCATTCAGGGATTTACTTTTAGAGGTCTTTTCCCAGTGCCTCTGACATGCTTTGGACTCTTGTGACCAAGCAGACTCCCTGTCTGGCCCTGAGTGGTTTTGTCTGCCATGTTTGTTCGAGGGTGTTGCTGCCATTGAGCCAGTAGAGAACTTCGCCACTGGCGGCCTCCCAGATGACAATATTTCCATTGCTGGAGGCAGTAACCAGTGTGTTTTCATGGACATCCATTGAGCAAATGTCATCTAAATAATAATGCTTCAAAAATCTGTTGTCATATCCGTGTATGTCCAGGTCATAAATGATCTTGGAGTTCTTTCCCGACACAAACACCCTATTGTCTACACAGACGATACCTGTCACCTCCCTTTGTACGGTAACAGGAAGAATGGCAAGCTCTGTTCCGTTGTTGAAGTTCCAAATTTTAACTTTTCCATCCTGGGAAATTGTGATCAGTCTGCGCTTTAGTCCATCAAATGAAATAGCAACATGCCCCACGTACTGATCTGGAGTCACCTTGAACTGCATGGCGGCCGTTCCTGTTAAGATATCCCACACTGTCACCACGCCATTTTGGCAAACAGAGACAACCTGTTTGAAAATGTTGTGATAGAGAGCACAGCACAGGGGCTTGTCATGCGATGTTAATGCATTTTTAAACACATCAGTTCCTCTTCCAAGATATTTGCCAATATCTGTGTTAGCTAGGACTAACTCATTGTTGTGTGTGTTGTAACACACACTGGAGATAGGACTCTGCATCATTTCTTTTATCTTGAAGCTTTGCAAACAGATCATTGCATCCTCTGACCAAACACGTATATGGTGGTCCTGCGATAAACTAACAAAAACCTTTTCCTTGGGATTTAACATTATATGGGTGATGGGTTTGACATGTCCCTTTAATTCATGGATGCATGACACTGTTTTGTGGGGAAACCACGTCCTCAGTAGGGCGTCCGTCCCACCGGTCAGCAGATACCCAGAGGAAGTGGAGTATTCTACACAGGTGAAAAATTCCACATCTCCTCTGCTCTTGAAGACTTTTGTAGACGTTTTGGTTGTGGATGTCTTTGGTAGAGAAGCAAGGACCATTGTCTTGGATGAACTACCGCAGATAGCAAACGAGCTAAGTGATGGAAAATATTGGATCTGACTGCAAACATCATTAAAGATGTTGACCTTCACACATAGAAAGTTTTTAGAGGGGTTTTTTAACAGGGCTGAAACATAAACAGTTGGATAATCCCGCAGAGAGATTTTCTCATATGCACCCTTGAAGAAGAGGCCGTTTTCATGTATGTTGTTGGAGACAAACACAGACAAAAAACCTTTTACATCGCCAAAGGAAAACACTGCTTTAGTGTCATTGGACCAGTAGTTCATGGTATTCACTATGTTGTCCTCTACTATTAAAGAGTGGCTGGTTGAAAACAACTTAGGGAATTCATTGCAGCGATAGAATATTAGTTCCCTGTCAGAAGTGGAGATAGCCAGTTGCTTGAGTTCACTGATGTAGACCATGTCAGTAACGTGCATTTTCTTGTTGTGTGAAAAAGGAAGTGTGTTTTCCTTTTTGTATAATTGAATTGGGTATGGGGTGTCAAAGCTGTCAGGCCAGAAGTTGAGGATACCATTCGAGCTGATGGAGAGGTATTGACCTTTTTGGTAAGTGCTGGTTTGTCCTAATAAAACCTCTGAACCATGATCAGGTTTCCTGTCATTCTCGAAGGGACGGTGAATCAGACGAACAATCGCTTTATGGTGATCCACCGATATCATTTCGATAGGTTTAGGAAAGATTTGATTTTTAAAAGCCATATTTTGTGATGCCTTGTTTTTGTTCACCAGGTAGTCTGTTAACTCCCCGAGGTCCACACTTCCATCTCCATTTGTGTCAATCTTCATGTGGAGGGCAATGAGATCTTCTTCATCCATAGTAGGGAATAACTGCTTCAGTCCTTCACAGAATTCTTCAATGTCCAATCGTCCACCTCCATCAGAATCCGCCTCATGAAATAGCGTTACAATCTCATGCACATTTTCAGCAGTAAACATTTTGTCCGTCTTTGTAAGTTCACTTCTAGAATCCATTTTAGCGTTCTCAGTTAGGTCCTCCGACCGAATAAACCAGTTAATAGAGTTGCTTAAGAATTAAAATGTCAACCCTTAAGATGTCAATCCTGGTTTAGTTTGAATGAAAACAATGCAATTGTGCTGAGAGTTTAGCAGTCTGGAGCAATGAATAGAATTCTAGTTCTATGTTCTGGAGTGCTGAAACTTGAGCTGCAAGTTCTCACAATTGTGTGTAACGTTCTGTGTCTGCGTACCAAATGTGCAATGGATCGAAGATACTGACCTAAGTAAAAGATAGTGACCTCAGTAAAAGATCAACGCATTCTTCACATGAAAGCCAATGATGATGTCATATTTTGTTATGAAGTGAAGGATTTTTTTAAAAAACTTTATTCAACAATTTAAAACATACAAATACAGACATTAGTAATTGACTACAACTTTTGAATACAATTGAATACAACTTATCTCATTGCATTTCTAAAAGCAGATAACAATTCAACATTCACAGCTTTAAATCGCAGAAATATTTTTTTTCCTCTTACAACCCAAGCCATTTTTAAGCGTTTTTTTGCTCATGTCACATTAATACTCACTGTGATCTCATTTTTCACCCCATATGCAATCCGGTATCTCACATTCCCAAACACAACCATGGCCAGAAGTAGGAATAGCTCCTAAATGTCTGTTGAACAACACATAACAGAGTTATATTGGCATAAAACATAAAAATGATAAACGTTAGTTAATTGTATTTGATAATTTATTAAATAAAATAGAGGGAAAAAACAGAATTTTATGCATTTTACAGTTTCTTGATCATGCAAATAAAAATAAAATTGTATTTATTTATTTTTTTTTACAATTTTTGAAGTTGGAAATCTTCTATGTGAGTTTTTTATCCACTTTTTATCCAATTACATACAACAATTTCTTTTTTCACCTTCTTTCTAGGGTAAGTGTTTTTTCTTTGTCGATCTTTTAAACAAAACAGGCTTTTTTCAAAGCCCCCCAGCAGGTTTGGGGTTAAGAGGGTTAAAGCATGGTTTAGATTTATGAATATATTTGCCTAATAATAACATGAGGTTAATATATTTCGCTGTAGTCAAAACCAGTGATGACACTCTTCCAGTCTATTTTAACTTGCGTCTTTGTTTTGCATAGTATAAATTATTCCAAGCCTGACAAAAGCTTCATGAAATACTTAATGTGCCGATTTTTCCATGTCATTATCACAAAAGCTAATCTTGGCATCAATCTCTGTGTTTTTTGAGATGTGTAAGTTTGATGGGTATATTTGAAGCAAGATTTTTCGGGTATATCGCCTTTACTTTGTTATTTATACAGGGAAAAGCCAATTATTTTCCCATCCTACCTCTGAAAGTAACAAATTCTAAAAGAATTTACCTCTTGGTGTAATCTGCTTTTGTTCTGAAATATTTCTGATATTTTTGTTTATGCATTTAGGACTTTCAATTACTATTCCATTGAGATGCAACTTTAATTCTGTTCTCTCACCAATTCCAGCTTGAGCTGTCATTAGCTGGTGGATGCCAGATGGTAAAGCTTTGCTTACCAAACTGTATTAAAAGTAATAGGAAATGATTTGGTTCTCAGGACACAAGTTCCAGTATATATGGCATTTTTCTAGAACCTGGCACAACGCATATTCTCTTGTTGTACATGACTAATGTTTTATTGTAAAATAAATTACAATTTCATCGTAAAGGTGCTCTGTATCCAATTTGTTAAAGTAAATAGTCTTTATTCTTAATAGTGATATATTTATCATTCCAGATTATTGTTTTGTGTGGAGAGAAACATAACTACGTAACATAACTTCCATGCCATCAATGCCTGCTGGTAGAAGTTGAACAACTGCAGAGGAGACTTTACAATGTTAAAATTAAAGGACAACAAATATATATATATATATATATATATATATATATATATATATATATATATATATATATATATATATATATATATGGACTGCAATAGAGCTGTTTGGAGCAGTTTGTGAACAGTGGTTTCTGATGGAAATAAGACATTTAAGCCCATTCTGATGTATGATTTTAAATTAAAGGGTTACATGTCCAATTAAAGCTATATTTGAAATATGTTTTATGTTATGCTTGGGGTCCGGCTGGCCGTGAGTATTTTTTTGTTTTCTATGTTTCTGAGTTTGCTATCGGCCTACCCTGTTTTTTCCCTGCTGTCTTGTCTCTCACTCCCCCTCCTGGTGAAGCCAGCTGACAATCCACACGTGAGTTCCATCCACAGTCACCTGCTCCCGCCGCCCACACCTGCCTGCCATCTCCAATTAACGACAGTACATCCACCCCAGCTCTCCATCCACTCCTCGCTTGATCGGTGCTTCGTTCACCCTGGTGAAACTTGTAACAAGCCTCTCGCTCGTGTTGAACATTTAAATCCCTGTGTTACTAGTTACTTACCTCTTTTGTTTTCTCTCCCCCCAGTCATCACCTCCACTCTCGCTCCCGTCTCCGGTCAGCTGGCTTCCCCTCTCGGTCGCCCTCCCACGGCATCCCGCTTCAGCCTGACTCCGTTCCCCTTCCTGGTTTGGGTGTCTCCTCCTCGGCTCCACGCTCCCGGCTCTTCCACTCCCCGAGTCTTCCCAGTCTCGATCCCTGGCGTCTGCCTCCCCACTTCTCCTTTTTCTTATTAATAAATCCTTCTGTTTGGCAAGCCGTTGCGTTTGAGTCCTTCTGTTCCTTTTATCTCTTTTTTTTTTTTTTTCTTCAGGCTACTCTTAAAAGGAATCCTTATGTCAGGCTCATTCCAAAACAGGGTGAGCCATAACTAATGTGTCACTTGGGTAACATCGGACCTGTCTGTATGATTTTAAATTAAAGGCTTAAATGTCCAATTAAAGCATAATTTGAAATCTTTTTCAGCCTGTTAAAGCCATATTTTTTTTTTTTAATACTTTAAAAAGGAATCCTTCTGTTAAAGGAGAATTCTGGTCAATTTCAACACATAGCTCTTTTAGTGAATTTGGAGGTCTGTCAGTAGAGAGAAAAATGAAACCCTTCAGTGGTGCCTACACCATGTTATCCTCCTGCTAGAGTTTGCACCCAACAAGTTTTAAACTTGTTTATAGCCTCTAAACATGCTCAAAATGTCATTACAAGTGCTGAGCCATGTGCAGTGATTCCTTCAAAGTGAACACAGTGACATTTACTACAGTAGATGTGACAGGCATACAAGCTGTGTTAATTCAACCAGTGCACATGATGCTGAAGACTACAGTTTCAGATTGGGAAAATGCAAAGATGAACTGTGTGTGTGTGTGAATGAGGGTCTGTCCAATTTCACAGCTTTTTTCACATGTAGCTAGTCATATTGGACCATGTCCACAATACACAGACTTGTCAAATCTGCATCATGGTTTTGATTCTGGACCCGGTCCAATGAGGGCAAAGTGAAAAAAGCAGTGAAAGCTCAGTTTTTTTCATTTTCATAAATACAATGAATTAGCTATGTACTTTACTTTTTTCATAGATTGCATAGATTGTAAGTACAGTATATGAATGTGAACTATACAGTGGGGTTCGAAAGTTTGGGTGTGACGTCAACGTCACACTCATTCAACAAAGAATGTAGTTTAGTGGAGTTGCTTAAGAATTAAAGTGTCAATCCTGGTTTAGTTCAAATTTCTATTGGAATGAAAAAAATGATATTGTGCTGAGAGTTTAGCAGTCTGGAGCAATGAATAAATTCTGTTTAGACGAGCTGAAGAAACCTGAGCTGCAAGCGCTCAGAATTGTGTTTCTGTGTGCCAAAATGTCCAGTGGGTCGAAGATAGAGACCTAAGTAAAAGATCAATGCATTCTTCACATGAAAGTCACATGAACACCCATAAGGATGTTTGTTATGAAGTGAATGGTTTTCTATCCAGCCTGGAACGTGTGCCTTTTTCGGGGTCGTTGAGCATTAAGTCCAAACTGTTAAATCCAGGATTTGTCCACTTGATGTCCATAATTTATCATGTTTTTGCTCATTTTTTCTCCGTGCCTTCGGTAGATCTCTCCTAAGAAGCTGGGTTGTAGCGGGCACAATGAACAAGGTCACAAGCTAATGTTCATACCAAAACATTGATATTCAACAAATACTGTTTTTTAGTATACATTTATTTATTTATTTTAATTGTGGGAGTAACCGGTTCACCCGGAGAAAACCTATACAATTGTTTGAGGAAACCAGATCACCTGGAATGAACTCACACAATTGTTTAAGGAAACCAGATCACCTGGACTAAACCCACACAATCACCCTTCATGCTGCCAGTGATTGGAAATGGTGGTTGTGGTTGTCGGAAATAGTGAGAGAACCTCACCTTTTAATGCCTCTCCTGAGTAATCTTGATGAGCTCCTTGTAGCGTTAGTGCAGTCTGTGGTGAGCTTATCAGAGATGGGTGGTAAGGGTACATACTTTGATGTGATTTTATACCCGTGCTTGACTGTACTAGCCGAGAGCTGAATGTGTGGTAAGGTCTTCAAAGCTGGTAGTGTGTTTGGTTGACACAGTGGAAGGAAGCTGCCTTTTAAGGTGTCTCTCTGCTGAAACTTTGAACGGGTCTGATGATGTGGGCGATGCACCTTATCATCGATGGGTGGCATGTGTACATGGTCCGGTGTTTGCTGAGACCCCTCCATGGCTGAAAGGGTGTTTGGTGGAACTTGAGTGAAGACACTGCCCTTTAATGTGTCTCTCTCCTGAGTCTTGAGCACATGCCATATTTGGACCCAGTCTGGTCCAGCTGCATGTGTGGCGAGGTCTTCATAGCTGGCAGGGTGTTTGGTGGAACTGGTGTCAGGACACTGCCTTGTAATGTGTCTTTCTGCTGAAGCTTGAGCACACGCCCATATTTGGACCTAGTCTGGTCCAGCTGCATGTGTGACGAGGTCTTCATAGCTGGCAGGGTGTTGGTGGAACTGGTGTGAGGACACCGCCTTTGAATGTGTCTCTCTGCTGAATCTGGGTCTGAGGATGTGAGCTCTGCACCTTATCAAGGATGGGTGGCAAGTGTACATGGTCCGGTGTTTGCCAAGACCCCTTTGTACCTGACAGGGTGTTTAGTGGAACTTGAGTGAAGACACTGCCTTGTAATGTGTCTCTCTTCTGAGTCTTGAGCACACGCCCATATTTGGACCTAGAGGGGTCCAGCTGCATGTGTGGCGAGGTCTTCATAGCTGGCAGGGTGTTTGGTGGAACTGGTGTGAGGACACCGCCTTTTAAGGTGTCTCTCTGCTGAAACTTTGAACGGGTCTGATGATGTGGGCGATGCACCTTATCCTTGATGGGTGGAAAGTGTACATGGTCCGGTGTTTGCTGAGACCCCTCCATGCCTGGCAGGGTGTTTGGTGGAACTGGTGTCAGGACACTGCCTTGTAATGTGTACTTGTTTTGAAGTGGGTTCAGTCCCCTGCTTCACGGCACCATCAGATTGCTGCATGTTTGCTAAGCTGATGGTGTCATTAGTGCAACGTGTAGTTGGTCTGGTGTTTGGTGGACATGGTGTTGATGTAGTTTTAGACCCCTGGTGGACCTCACTAAAATACAGATTTTCCAGGGGTTTGTTAGTTTGTTCAAAATAATTGTAATTGGCTTCGCTTTTTATTAAGTCAAGTCCTGACTGAATCTTCATCATCCGTCTATTTACACGATCAAGTAGATCCTCTGTTAATTTGTCTCCAGGCTTCTTAGGGCTGACTACCTTGTCTATTCTGTCACAGAGGCTTTTAATGCTGTCTGTCAGTTCTTCTGACTTTGATTTTGTTGGAAAGACAGGACGTGCCAATGGAAAGTTGCTTGTCTTCGTTGTGCTTGGTCTGCCGGTCTCCTCCTGTTCAGCATTCTCCTCAAGGCTGATTTGTGAAGCACCCCATTGGTCTTTCCCAAAGAGGCCTATGTAGGTTCCTGTGTTTTCCCACAGACAGACATTGCAGTTCCCTGCGGTAATTAACTTTTCACAAGTTGGGTTACAGTGAACACTCACCACCCCTGTGATGTGAGATTGCCAAGAGTGCAACAGAGGAGGTGGACACAATGACACGCACCACCCATTTATATCCTCAAATGGCTCGTTGTTTGCCTGTTTTTTAAACCCAAAAGCCTGAATGTCCCACTGATAAATCTTTCCGGTACTATCCCCGGTCATTAATATCTGGTCATTGGGATCAGTTGACATGGTGGTAATGACTGCTCCTTCATCCTTCACTGCTCTGAACTTTCCAATCAATCCTCCCTTGCTAATAACAGACCAGGCATATATGTTGCCATCTGAAGACGTCAGCAGTGTGGCTGTGTGAACTTTAACCTCCCTGGTCTTCAGACATATGATAAGAGGTATGTTAATCACATCAATGTCATTCCCATTCAGGGATTTACTTTTTAGAGGTCTTTTCCCAGTGCCTCTGACATGCTTTGGACTCTTGTCACCAAGCAGACTCCCTGTCTGGCCCTGAGTGGTTTTGTCTGCCATGTTTGTCCGAGGGCTGTTGCTGCCATTGAGCCAGTAGAGAACTTCGCCACTGGCGGCCTCCCAGATGACAATATTTCCATAGCTGGAGGCAGTAACCAGTGTGTTTTCATGGACATCCATTGAGCAAATGTCATCTAAATAATAATGCTTCAAAAATCTGTTGTCATATCCGTGTATGTCCAGGTCATAAATGATCTTGGAGTTCTTTCCCGACACAAACACCCTATTGTCTACACAGACGATACCTGTCACCTCCCTTTGTACGGTAACAGGAAGAATGGCAAGCTCTGTTCCGTTGTTGAAGTTCCAAAGTTTAACTTTTCCATCCTGGGAAATTGTGATCAGTCTGCGCTTTAGTCCATCAAATGAAATAGCAACATGCCCCACGTACTGATCTGGAGTCACCTTGAACTGCATGGCGGCCGTTCCTGTTAAGATATCCCACACTGTCACCACGCCATTTTGGCAAACAGAGACAACCTGTTTGAAAATGTTGTGATAGAGAGCACAGCACAGGGGCTTGTCATGCGATGTTAATGCATTTTTAAACACATCAGTTCCTCTTCCAAGATATTTGCCAATATCTGTGTTAGCTAGGACTAACTCATTGTTGTGTGTGTTGTAACACACACTGGAGATAGGACTCTGCATCATTTCTTTTATCTTGAAGCTTTGCAAACAGATCATTGCATCCTCTGACCAAACACATATATGGTGGTCCAGCGATAAACTAACAAAAACTTTTTCCTTGGGATTTAACATTATATGGGTGATGGGTTTGGCATGTCCCTTTAATTCCTGGATGCATGACACTGTTTTATGGGGAAACCACGTCCTCAGTAGGGCGTCCGTCCCACCGGTCAGCAGATACCCAGAGGAAGTGGAGTATTCTACACAGGTGAAGAAGTCCACATCTCCTCTGCTCTTAAAGACTGTTGTAGACATTTTGGTTGCGGATGTCTTGGGTAGAGAAGCAAGGACCATTGTCTTGGATGAACTACCGCAGATGGCAAATGAGCTAAGTGATGGAAAGTATTGAATCTGACTGCAAATGTCATTAAAGATGTTGACCTTCACACATAGAAAGTCTTTAGAGGGGTTTTTTAACAGGGTAGAAACATAAACAGTTGGGTACTTTTGCAGAGAGATTTTCTCATATGCATCTCTGAAGAAGAGGCCGTTTTCACATATGTTGTTGGAGACAAACACAGACAAAAAACCTTTTACATCGCCAAAGGAAAACACTGCTTTAGTGCCATTGGACCAGTAGTTCATGGTATTCACTATGTTGTCCTCTACTATTAAAGAGTGGCTGGTTGAAAACAACTTAGGGAATTCATTGCAGCGATAGAATATTAGTTCCCTGTCAGAAGTGGAGATAGCCAGTTGCTTGAGTTCACTGATGTAGACCATGTCATTAACGTGCATTTTCTTGTTGTGTGAAAAAGGAAGTGTGTTTTCCTTTTTGTATAATTGAATTGGGTATGAGGTGTCAAAGCTGTCAGGCCAGAAGTTGAGGATACCATTCGAGGTGATGGAGAGGTATTGACCTTTTTGGTAAGTGCTGGTTTGTCCTAATAAAACCTCTGAACCATGGTCAGGTTTCCTGTCATTCTCGAAGGGACGGTGAATCAGACGAACAATCAATCTATGTTGATCCACCGATATCATTTTTATAGGTTTAGGAAAGATTTGATTTTTAAAAGCCATATTTTGTGATGCCTTGTTTTTGTTCACCAGGTAGTCTGTTAACTCCCCGAGGTCCACACCTCCATCTCCATTTGTGTCAATCTTCATGTGGAGGGCAATGAGATCTTCTTCATCCATAGTAGGGAATAACTGCTTCAGTCCTTCACAGAATTCTTCAATGTCCAATCGTCCATCTCCATCAGAATCCGCCTCATGAAATAGCGTTACAATCTCTTGCACATTTTCAGCAGTAAACATTTTGTCCGTCTTTGTAAGTTCACTTCTAGAATCCATTTTAGCGTTCTCAGTTAGGTCCTCCGACCGAATTAACCAGTTAATAGAGTTGCTTAAGAATTAAAATGTCAACCCTTAAGATGTCAATCCTGGTTTAGTTTGAATGATAACAATGCAATTGTGCTGAGAGTTTAGCAGTCTGGAGCAATGAATAGAATTCTAGTTCTATGTTCTGGAGTGCTGAAACTTGAGCTGCAAGTTCTCACAATTGTGTGTAACGTTCTGTGTCTGCGTACCAAATGTGCAATGGATCGAAGATACTGACCTAAGTAAAAGATAGTGACCTCAGTAAAAGATCAACGCATTCTTCACATGAAAGCCAATGATGATGTCATATTTTGTTATGAAGTGAATGATTTAAAAAAAAACTTTATTTAACAATTTATAACATACAAATACAGAAATTAGTAATTGACTGCAACTTTTGAATACAATTGAATACAACTTATCTCATTGCATCTCTAAAAGCAGATAACAATTCAACATTCACAGCTTTAAATCAAAGAAATATTTTTTTTTGCTCATGTCACATTATTACTCACTGTGAGCTCATTTTTCACTCCATATGCAAGTCTGGTATCTAACATTACCAAACACAACCATGGCCAGGAATATCTCCTAAATGTCTGTTGAACAGTATAACACAGTTATATTGGCATAAAACATAAAAATGATACACGTTAGTTAATGGTATTTGATTATTTATTAAAACAAAATATAGAAAAAAAAACATTTTACAATTTCTTTTTTCACCTTCTTTCTAGGGTAAGTGTTTTTTCTTTGGCGATCTTTTAAACAAAACAGGCTTTTTTCAAAGCCCCCCAGCAGGTTTTGGGGTTAAGAGGGTTAAAGCATGGTTTAGATTTATGAATATATTTGCCTAATAATAACATGAGGTTAATATATTTCGCTGTAGTCAAAACCAGTGATGACACTCTTCCAGTCTATTTTAACTTGCGTCTTTGTTTTGCATAGTATAAATTCTTCCAAGCCTGACAAAAGCTTCATGAAATACTTAATGTGCCGATTTTTCCATGTCACTATCACAAAAGCTAATTTTGGCATCAATTTTAGATAAATTGGATGGGTATATATGATGCAAGATTTTTAGGGTGTATCTCCTTTACTTAGTTATTTATACAGGGTAAAAGCCAATCGTTTTCCCATCCTACCTCTTAAAGTAAAGAATTTACCTCTTGGTGTAATCTGCTTTTGTTCTGAAATAATTCTGTGATATTTTTGTTTATATATTTAGAACTTTCAATTACTATTCCATTGAGATGCAACTTTAATTCTGTTCTCTCACCAATTCCAGCTTGAGCTGTCATTAGCTGGTGGATGCCATACGGTAAAGCTTTGCTTACCAAACTATATTAAAAGTAATAGGAAATGATTTGGTTATCAGGACATTTTTTCACAAGTTAATATATTTCCAGTATATATTGCCCATTTATTGCATTTTTCTGTTATTTTATTTAATAATGATCTTTCTTCATACTAATTTCCTATGTATTTGTCCATCAACCTGCCCAGGGACAAGACTAATGTTTTATTATGCGCTGTCCCTTGTCTTGAAATAAAAAAATTACAGTATCAGCATAAAGGTGCTCTAAATCCAATTTGTTAAAGTAAATAGAATAGTAATATATTCATCATTCCAGATTATTGTTTTGTGTGGAGAGAAACATAACTACGTAACATAACTTCCATGCCATCAATGCCTGCTGGTAGAAGTTGAACAACTGCAGAGGAGACTTTACAATGTTAAAATTAAAGGACAAGAGAAATTGGAGGGTTGGAGGAGAGTTATTATTTTTCTGCCAAAGGGCATTGTTTTCTCATTAATTATATGCCACTTTGCAACAAACAACAGAGATAAAATCGATCCACCAAACATGATGGAACATCAACAATTCTTTTGTACCTTAAAATAATGCTTCCAAAATAGTTTCAGTGGTTCATTAACTTGTTCAAAGGAGACACGGGAATAATGGGAATGGTAACAGTAATGGACAAATCCGCTTCCAAACTATAGGGGGACCAAAGAGGAAACGTGCTTTGGTGCCTACTGAGGTGCTGGTTGACAAGCAAGTAGCTAATGCTAATGCTTGGTCTGTACCGCTAATTCTTAGTGGGTAACATAACGCACTCAGTTATTTTTAGTTTGATTGTTTTGACTATGGTTAACAACTCTGGGCTAACCCACAAATTCATCAGTAACGTTAACTGCATAGATAGACGACTAATCTAATGTTAATTTAGCCAGCTAGAACACCCCCATCTGCCTGCCTCACTCATGAGAGCTGACAAAAGCCCCGGGGACACAGCCTCTCCACAGTCAGCCCCCAGCCAGCTAGCAGCCACTCTGGTCAGCACTTAACTCTGGTACTAAGGACTCTTAGGCACTCAAGTCAGAGCAGCGGCCATTCAAAACGTTATTCCGTCCCTCCACCTCGCCATTCCAAACGTTATTCCGTCCCTCCACCTCTCCTACTCGCTTTAGTCGTCTTTACAGTTGGCTAAATTAGTAATAGTAATTTAAAGATGTGGTAGCATTGCATCTGGATGGGAAGCATAACTCTGGGAGTTGGCGATTCTCACTTCTCACTCCGAGACACAGGTTCGTGGATCGGAGTGTCGCAAATTTCTTTTCCCATTGCGTATCGTTACATCCCTAAGTAACGGCAAAAAAAAGAGCTGGTAAAAAAAAATCTGGATACACCCTTTGCTTTGGTTGACAGAAAGCAGTCTATTATGAATAGATTTGTTTTAGACACATGTTAAATAACATTTAAAAAATCAAACTTTTTTTCAATAATGGACCTTTAATGCAGTGTGCTATTTATTGCTAGTGATTGCCAAATAAAGCTACATGAATAATTAGTTGTATTTGTTGACCCATTTAGATGGGTCTACTGAGAACCAAACCATCTTGGTTGATAGAACAAGGCTCAACAAATTACTATTTAGTGTGCTTCAAACCCTTTGTTGAATAAAGAGTGCCATCTATTTGGCTCAGGGAATAAAGAATATGATCTGTGAAGCTTCATTTCAAGATCACTACTTTATGGAACAGCTCGTAAGCCTAATAGTCATATACATTAGTCAATTGATGCCTGAATTTCTTCGGACATTGTCAATGAGATAAAATGGAAATATAATTCTTTAATAATGAATGGTGAAATTCCTGCAATAAATATTGTTAAATTTGAACTTTTAGTACAGTATAAGAGAGCTTTATAACAGCTTAATCAGAAAGACGACTTCAGTCTTAGTTTTACTCCTGCACTAATTACTACTTAGCAGTTTAACATCTTAGAGGGTTAGTCACTTTGACAATGTCACATCATCATCATCATCATCATCATCATCATCATCATCATCACCTGGATCTGCCTGGAATCAATCTGATGATAATGACGATTATTCTCTAGTTGTGTTCCAACAACAGACACATTGTATAAGTCTGGTTAGCTAAATGTAACAATGTCATTGTGGGAAAATAAAAGCTCCCCAAAAAAATGAAAAAAGCCTGTTATGTTTAAAAGATCGCCAAAAAAACAAGTTACCCTAGAAAGAAGGTGAAAAAAATAAATTGTTGTATCTAATTATGTATGTCATCATGTTAAAAAATCTCCAATTCTGCACTTTGTTGTCTTTTCTTTGTATCCATCTGCCGTTAGATTTCAAATTAAGAAACAGCAACGATTTATAATAA
Source organism: Etheostoma spectabile (assembly GCF_008692095.1). Taxonomy (NCBI): domain Eukaryota; kingdom Metazoa; phylum Chordata; class Actinopteri; order Perciformes; family Percidae; genus Etheostoma; species Etheostoma spectabile. Next base: position 139,608 of record NW_022602782.1, on the reverse strand, counting down.
TTTATACTTTATATTATTTTATTGGAAAATTACAATTTACCAACAAATTTACAAATTACAGTTTGTTTTAGACACACTAAACACAGGCCTGAAATACACACACACGCTAAGGTGTTTACATGCACAAATGGAGAGATGCAAATTATTTTCAGCTCAGAAATAAACAGCCAGCACTTGAGAAAGACAATTTTTGTATCTCCAATTCTAACCAATCCACAGTGCTACCCAGCCTGTGGCTTTGTACCTGCCCAGATTCCCCCAGGTCTGAGGCCGGTAACAAAAACAATATTTTTGGGAGGGCAACAGCTATACATATTCAGCATATTTCAAAGTTGTTATTTCTCTGAGGGACCCCTAGGGGGTTCTCAGAGTCACTGTAGGGGGGCCACGGTCTAATTCCGTGAATCTGCCACAGAGTTTGAGATAAGGTGCCGTGTTCATTTCACAGAATTCTGAGAAAAGCAGTGTGTCTTAGTATAAATCAAAAAGTATGTGAATTGCATACTAATACTAATCCCAGACTTTCATGGATTTTAGGTAAATGCACAAATATCTGTGTTTATACAATTATTTATCAAGGTGAGACATGAAAAAGCAGTTTTAGAAAGATAAAAATATATTTGGGCTCACCAGGTATAGGGGGTTGAGGGGTTGTGCAGTGGTCTAACCCACGTAAAAACCTAGTGAAACGACATATTCCACATTAGAAACATGATGTCAATGGGAAAACGTACTGTTCTAGCTATAAAAATGGCCCAATCATCCACAGTGCATGATATTTTAATACCGCTTCATACACACTTCACAAAGACGTATACCTCTGCAACAATCTAAAATAACATTTTCCCCAACCAGATTGGGCTGTATGCCCTGTCTCCCTCTAGTTTAGGAAATAGGGGGAAGCGGAAAATAAAAAATTAAATTAAATAAATAAATAAATAAAAGAAGATAGAAGAGAGCATCCCTCTGTCTAGAGGAGGTGGATATGAGAGAGCAAGAGAGAGAGAGAGAAAGTATTCAATTTTATTTATATAGTGCTTAATCACAACAACAGGTATCTCTTTGCCCATAGCGATGTAACTAAGGGATGGTTCAGGACTCTCCTGAGCCAGCCCTAACTATAAGCTTTATCAAAGAGGAAAGTCTTAAGCCTACTCTTAAAGGCTCCTTCACGTGTAGCCTAACGCTCACCTAGCTAGCCTGACACATATTTCTGTTCAAATTAAAACTTGTTATTTGCTACGTTAGAAAGACATGGACCAGTATTTTTTCAGGAACAATAAACAAGTGTGTCTCAGGGAAGAAGACATGACTGGAGAAAAACTCAGTCACATATTTCAGGTAGAAACAATCCATATGTTCTCTAGGCTACGGCATCAGTCTGTGAGGGTAGCCTGGTAACCTGACCCTAGACGAGCTGTTTCAATCGTTAATTGTTAGCCTAATTTTAAACGTCATTCAGAAATTTAGAATTTGGAGTTTTACTCTCAGCATTCACTGAAGAAAATGCAATGTACACTTTCTTAACAGGTCTCAACTCGTAGTCTGTACCTGACTAACGATGCAAATGTGGCATTGTTTCCGGGATTATCTGGCGTGTTCAGCTCATTCGACCTTACTGCAAGAAGTCATCATGAGGTTCACGGTGAGGACGAGGACGCCTCACCAGCTTCAACTAACGTTAGCACGGGCCAACGTTTCGCATTCGTGCAAACACCTTCGACTGCTGCGAGTTCAACGGCCTCCGCCTCCCCCAGAGCAGTCCCTCAAACATTTTAAAGCTAATGTATTCCTAAATTGGTTGTTAAACAACAGTGATATGATTTAATATTTTAAAATGTACTAATTAGGTGACAGGATAGGAAATAAAAAAAACGTAAATGTAATTTCGTTACAAAACACCCAAAATTAGTTACCATTTGATGATATGCTAATATCAACTACAGTTGCCATTCTTCGTCTCCTTTGTAGCTATTGTGTAATAACATTTACTAGTACTTTTGCATTTCATTTACATTATGTACATTCATTTTTCCACCTGACTCTACCAAGTGGCCCACCACTAGCCTAGCTTAGCACAGATCCTGGAGGTAACCGGTTCCATCTAGCCTACTGCTCCCAATAAGTGACAAAATAATAATCTGTCGACATGTTCCTGTAAACAATAATATTAATCTTTTTTGTACAAACATTGAAATGCATGGTTTTTAAATGTTAATGTACACTTACCTTTTGTTACTATTAAAAAAACTACTTTTTTAAATCAACCCGTTGGCCTACCCTATCCATTACCACTCCTGTACAGTGACTTCTATAATGTTTGGGCCAGAGATTTATTTGTCTATGTTATGGGACAGACAGGCAGACTCAAATGCACAGCTCACAAAGACAGATTTATTGTAATATTGCGGGGAGAGAGAGGGAGAGCGAGGTAGGAGGCGGACGATGGAGCACTGGAGCGGAGGACCGGAGGACAGGTGAGGGGTCAGGAACTGAGAGGAGCCCCGGCTGGGGAGCGGGGAGGAGACACCGGCACAAGGAGGAGCAGAGGAGAGGAGAGGAGGCTGGTGAAGAGCGGCCGAAGAACGGATGCTGATACGAGAAGAGGAGGGGGCGCTGAGGGAGAGGGTCCGGGGTCTGAAGCCAGCTGACCGGAGGAGAGGATCACTGAAAAGTAGAGCACAAGGAAGGCGAGTACATGAGATAGGACACAAGGGGAAAACCGTGAAGAAGTTCAGAATTCTCTTCTGATGAGGTTCACCCGAGTAGCGGAAGCAACGATCAGGTGAAGAATGAGAGCAGGACCGGGGTAGATATACTGTGGCTGATGTAGATTGCAGGCAGGTGTGATTGGCGGGAGCGGGTGATGATGAGCAGGTGTGGCGGAGAGGATTGCTGCTGGCAGACTGGCGGCAGGTGTAGGCAATCAGCTGGCTTCAGACAGGAGAGGGGGAGGAAGAGGGAGAAACAAAAACAGAAAACAGGACAGAAGAAAAATGCAGGGAAACAATAATACAATAATACTCAAGGCCAGCTGGACCCCGACTATGACAGTCTACCTGTCAACTTTTTTTATTAAGTCCAATAATCTGAGATAGAATTTGAGCTCATCCCCATCCCCCTGCTGTTTTGTTGTGTGTTAGACAAGAGTCTTGTTTTGAACTGATGAATTACATTAGTAGCTGCCCTGACTTGGCCAAGCTACATTCATGAATAAAACCCTTGCTTTTGTTATTAAGTTGTTGTTGTTTTTTCCCCTTTTCTAACTTTTTCAAACAAAAGGTTAGGCTTCCACCCCACCACAGTTAAGCAAAGCTGCAATAAAACAACAAGTACATATTTATTAACGTTGTTTTCCCTTGTAACAGCCGAAAAGATGACGAAGCTGCAGGCATTGGAGAGGTCACTGAGAAGTTAGAAGAGCTTGTGCTGGCATCCCAGAGCCTTCCAGATATCACTGCAGCAATCAGAGAGCTCACCAACCTGGCTGCCACTCAGAGAGTCATCCTGAATCATCCACAGCTACAGACCATCAAGCAAGGACTCTGCTGTGTTGTTTGTATAACTAAGTATGCAATAGATATTGTCCCACATGAAAGATAATTCTGGATCTATTTTATTTTTTGTGTGACAGAATTTGAGATTTCCAAATACAAATCATTTTTACATTCTCTACCCAAGATCAGCTGTCTCATCCACAACAATTAACTGCATCTACTGATGCAAACCTTTTTGTACCAGCTCATAGTGTAATGTTACAAAAACAAAGTGTAATGTTTAAGCACTAAAGTTGTACACTTGTTTAGTAAAAATAATAATAATAATAATAATAATTTATTTGACAGGGACAGTGTACATTAATCAACATTGCTGTAAATGCACCAGAATTAGCCAAAAGGCTATTTTTCATCCGTTGTCCCTGGACAGATCTTAAAATTGTCTCCCTAAAAAACAACAACAATAAGAAAATTACAGTCAACAATACAAATAAAAAAGTAGTAAAACAGATAAAACTCTTTACAACACGTTGATAAATACAGTCTACAAATGTAATACAGACATTAGGGAAAATAAAAATAAAAAAGATACTACACAATAGAGACACAAGTTGCAGCACGGTTGGGTAGAGTGAAAATACATTTTCTTATTAATGCCGACATGTCTGATGTGTTATGAACCAGCTTTTTAGATGTTTTTTGAACAGAGTGTAAGTGGTGAGGTCTCTGATGTTCTGAGGGACAGAGTTCCACTCCCGTGCTGCTGTGACTGAAAAGGCACTCTGACTAAATGCACTTCTCCGCAGAGGAACAACACAGTCTCCTCGGGCCGACCCTCGTGTTACTCTCTGTGTGGAGTTCCTAATAAAATAATAAAACACTATCATCCAATACATGAAGAAAACTTTGAGGACAGACGGGATAAATGAGAAAGACAAATATTTTGTCTTTTAGAGTTCATCGAGGAGCCCGTCTTCACACTGTGTTGTCGAAGCATTATTGGTTGCACAACATGTGTGGAACAGTGGCAGGAGACGTCTGTGCACTGTGCAAAATGCAGAGAGAACACAGCGGACAACCACATACTTCAGGTTAATGGTCTGTCAGAGGCATTTTCTGTTCTAAGATCCCTTTTTGAAGAGGAGTAAGATTTTGCAGTGTTTAAGTTTGTTTTATCAATTCAATGTGTCGGTCAGAGTTCTTGTACAAGTGATGTGAAATTGTTTTTGTTGAAAATGTGACTACTGTTCTTATTGACATCACTGTTTTTACTGATTTAAACAGTTTCAAGTCATTTTACTTTTGTCAGTAATTCACATTCTGTAGTTCAAATAGAGCAAATGGTTTTCACACATTGCGCTGAGGTATTGTTATGAGATAGAGCAATGCCTCTTTGTATGGAGCAAAGTCATTGTTAACCGCTCTAGAGAACAAGTTTCAAATGTCTGAATATTTCTCTGCAAACTGATTCTCGACGGCAAGTTTGTCCTGTTCAGTTAAAAATGGATCAACTCCAAAAGTAGAATGGGTTGTCAGTGAAGATCCCAGCTGGCAATATCATATTGTGATGGCAATATCAAACATAAATTATAAATACAGTATTGCATCACTTCAAAGTGCTGCAGAGATAGGTTGCAAGAATCTTAAAAAACCTTAAAAAGGTTGTTCTTTTTAAAACTCTGTAAAGGTCTGCTGCTTCAACTGAATGAGGCAACAGCTCCTGTGGTATTTCTTTTGGACACCCACTGGCAGCCAAATTATTCGGTATACCTTTACCTGTAAAATAAAAGAACATACTGTTAGTCTTAAAACTTGTGAATGTCTGTTGTAATTATTTTTATCTTTGCAGCAATGGTTTATATGACCTGGAATTCTGTGAGCATTCCATGACTCAACCATTCTTGTAAAACCAATCTGGCACAACTGGCCAATCAAGCTGGACACACAGTATCTTCCATGTGTAGTTCCTCTTGATGCACCAACTGCAGAAGGGCTGTCTTCAGTGGATATTGACACGATTGTTCACCTCAGGCCAGACTTGTTCAACTACGTGGTTCTAAAATTGCCACAATGATGACAAATTAGTCAATGTGTTCAGGTGGGTAAAAGAAAAATGTATAAAATAATTAAGTCCCATTGCGTAAAATATGTTTTTTATGGAGATTGAAATCTGTATATTTACCAACTCAGCTGTCAGTATACTTACATAAACATACTGTCCACCTAACTGAACATGCAAATTGGCCGCTGGTCTAGTCAATTTAGTTTTACCAGGAGTGCTGCTTTAAGGAACCTTTCCCCAAATGGACTAACACAAAAAACAAGGTTTGTGAAGTAACCACAACATTAAGTTTGGATAAACTCCAATGTGGTTCCTTCTGCAGCAGTTCTGTATTGATTTGATTTTTTGGTGACATGTGTTGATGTGATGGACAGAGGGGGGGTTTGGTTCTGGCCCCCAGCATTTACACAACCAGCCTGCCACCTGCTGGACAAAGAGTGAAATTGTTTTAATGGTGTTCATACTTGAATTTAAAATGCGTTGTGTTCTTTTGCATAACGTTATAGATAATGGCCTTTAAGATACCAGCTAACGTAATATACTAACAATTATCCTGGCATCAGCCTGCACTTCCACCCCTCTGCCGCCCTAACAAGCTAAATTAGCTAACGTTTGTCTGGGACTGTGTTTGCGCATGCTCTGGAGTGAAGGTTCCATGTTATGTAATGTCATTCACGGTAATGAGGCCCAACAGGAGATGGCATAAACCTTTTTCAGTTTTTCTCTGTCTGTATGCAATCAATCTGGTTTCAGCATGGGCTAACACATTACGCCAGCAAGCTGCGTCTAAGCTCAGTAAATCAGAGCATGGTGCGGGGTTTGCGGTAGCATAAAGAGGTTTCGTCCGTCTGGTTGCAACAGCAGATTTAACACTATTGCATGTCATGCTCAGTAAATTCAAATTCTGTCAACAACGTGTCTCCACAAAACAGAGTAAATCACTAATTTAGGACCTTCTTGTCGAATAATAAGACCAAAATAAATACCAGAAAGACAGACCATAATTCCCTCAACAAAGGATCAGAATACCTTTTATAAACGATTTGCCCGATCATTTTTCAACCACTTTTAGGGGGAAGTGAAGGACACCTTTGTAGGCTTAAAAAAAAATTACAAAAACGTCACAATCACTATCTGTTTTGTGAAAATCTTTAGACAGGATCGCGGGGTGGTCGGCTCCAAGCAGATAATCTTCAAAGACTGTTTTCTGCCAGGCTGGACTGTCCCTTTGCCTCGCCACAGAATACAGTAGAAAAAACACTGTTTCTGCCAGGATGGACTGTCCCTTCACCTCGCCACAGAATACAGTAGCCTACAGCTGTGAGAAACAGACTCACACTGTCAATAATCACAAACACTGTTTTCTGCTGTTGAGTTATAAAAAGTTATAAACTGTGTGTTATGCAGCCAGGATGGGATTAATGTGCATATGTCTGTGAAGAGGGCAGGATGGCCATTTGTTCCTCACCTTCCCCCCCTGTTTCTCTGACTGTAAAGTATTGATCTGGTCAAGTCTAGCAATAACATATGGAAAGGGGCTTCCTGCTATACAACAAAAGGTGGTCCTCTCTGTCTCCAGTTCCCTGGGGTTTTAGTCTAGGCTAAAACAATACAATGTTGATTGGAATATGTTGATGTCAGAGTTTCACATTTACACGACATAACCATTTGCCCTGCAACCAAAAGCGACCCCCAAAGGTGCAGACCATCATTGGTCAGCAATGATGCACTCAACATGCTGTCATGACAACAACGGACCAATGAGAAAGGATTTGAATGCACCATGGGAAAAAGAACAGCCCCCCGGTGCAGAAAAATAAAAGTGTGAACTAAGAAGTTTCAGGACTGCTTTCATGTGACTCCGTCAGGAGGAGCGTGGATCAGTCCGCTGTCAGCTGCAGTGTTACTATGTTTGTTTTGTCTCTGATTGTCTTTGTCTCATCATCTTCATCACTGCTGTTGCATTAAACCTTTTCTCAATTCTCAATTTGACCCCCAGCCTCCTTTACCCTCAGAGATCCAACGAACGCGATATTAGTTATGAATTTCTTACACTGCTAAAATAGATGTGTCTCTTTATTTCCCACAGAACACAGCAAAGCAACAGGCTTCCAAGCAACAGGCTTGCACAAAACTCAATACGTGATGCAGAGTAAACACTACTCCAAAGCTCTTACCTTGACACAGGACTGGAGAGCCGTCAGTCCGGACAGAGCAGCATCAACGTGGCTGGACGTCCCGTACGTGACTCGCAGCTGACTCTGTCGGGTCGAGGGACCCTCCGTCTTTTATTCTCTTAACAAACAAGGGGTCGTGTGTGAGCGGGGGAGCCAGTCCTCGCTCTCAGCCGATCCCCTGGTGAGTCCGGCGTCCTGCTCCGAAACCATGTTTCCAAACAGGAGCGCCAGGTCTCAAAACATGTAGCGCCGGTGCAAAGCTTTTCCCGAAACATGCAAAGCCGTTCTCAAAACATGAGCGATCAAAACAGGTTGTATAATTGATAAATGAAACACAAAACAATAATAAATTGATAAAACAATAATAATGGTTATACAACAGTGAATCAACAAGTTATACAAGTGACCCACTTAGCTGTTGTCAAGGATCATAATGCAAAATAAACTTTTTCCTCCACACTATCAAAATGATATGGGAAGCGTGGATCAGTCCGCTGTCAGTTGCAGTGTTTTCATGTTTGTTTGTGTCTGATTGTCTTTGTCTTATCATCTTCATCATTGTTGTTGCATTAAACCTTTTCCTAATTCTCAATGTGTGAAGGTCAACATCTTTAATGACATTTGCAGTCAGATTCGATACTTTCCATCACTTAGCTCGTTTGCTATCTGCGGTAGTTCATCCAAGACAATGGTCCTTGCTTCTCTACCCAAGACATCCACAACCAAAATATCTACAACAGTCTTTAAGAGCAGAGGACATGTGGACTTCTTCACCTGTGTAGAATACTCCACTTCCTCTGGGTATCTGCTGACCGGTGGGACGGACGCCCTACTGAGGAACTAACACGGATATTGGCAAATATCTTGGAAGAGGAACTGATGTCTTTAAAAATGCATTAACATCGCATGACAAGCCCCTGTGCTGTGCTCCGCCGCTGCCCGGTGCCCGGTGGCCGGTGGCTGCTGCCCGGTGGCTGCTGCCCGGTGCCCGGTGGCTGCTGCCCGGTGCCCGGTGGCTATTGCCCGCCAGCAGACTTGCGAGTTGTGTCAGTGTCCACTCTCTCTGTAAAAGTAGAGATGAGCGGCGCAGCGTCCGTGGTCTCAGCCTCAGGTTTATACAGGACGCGCTCCAAAGATTAAGTGTGATGATAATTAATATTCCAAGATGATAATAATGGCAGACTGGTCAGAGACCAATACATTCATGATTTCATTTTCTTTTTGCTTGTCCTTCTCTAATAAAGGGTAGTTTGTGTTACTCCTTAATAAGTGGGCCTATTGTTTTTTGTTATAGCTTACATTGGTTTCATAACTTTCTCAATTAGTCTCCCATCCCTGGACCAATAACGTGGCCTATGTACAGCACGTATGTAGTGTAGTTTACATTCATCACACTGGGAACACCACAATGCTTCTTAATCTTTTTATTTTGGTGCGGTCACTTGTCAGAAGAATAAAAAAACATGAATATTGTTTTACATATGTTCACAGCGTGTATTAAAGTCATTTACTATTTTTTCTAGTTGTTGTCCCTTTCTGATTGTTCTGTATGAACATTAATTGTACAAAGAATTAGATATAGCTTATAGAGATTTGTGCATGGTTAAAACATGTTCTCACGTTGTGAATAAGGGTTTGAAATTGAGCCTAAAGTCCGTAGGGTCCATTTCCCGAGGAACATTAGTTTCCTCTGCTCACTTTTGAGACAAAGTAGATATTTTTAAACCCCCACACATTCAGTCGGGTCCGCTATGTCGTTTTTTTTTTTTCTCCGTTTGATAAGAGCCGTATTTCCCTTTTTGCATATTCTTCCCCTCCTCGTTACTGTCCATTAGAAGCTGCTGCTCATTGGGCGAAACATTTGGCGCATGCGTCTTCTCATCTCTGCATCAGTAAATCTGTGATCGATAACTTGGTCTATTTGAGAAAGCCGTGAACGTGCACTTATCCCAGCTATCTACACCTGGCTTGACATAGCTTCCCCTGTTAATCCTGGCTCGGCAAACGTGCAACCGATGAAGCCGCGATGAGCAGGTCACACTAAGTCAAGCTGCGCTTTTTCATTTATCCTGGATATCTTTATTCTACTTTCGAGCAACAGGCCCCTGGTTTAAATATATTTTCGGTTGATGCCTTTACAAATGTAATGACGCACTTACGCCACAAGAGGGAGTATCGTTAGGTGAGCGCTAGTTGGAACAACGGCTTCCGTCCCTCAGACAGAGGACAGCCTGCCGAACGGACGCTACTAATGTGTCCTGTTGCTTTTTCCTGCATCAAAACAGGTCCGTAAGTGTGTGTTACATCACCAAAATATGTTTCGAAGCACTATAAAACCATTTAGAACATTATCTGAGAAGAATTGAGGCAGAAAATGTGTGTTTTATTCGAGTTAGAAACTTGTGTTTCTATACACTTGCAAAGTTTTGCTAGCTCCGGTATCTAAACGAAGTCACAAGATGGCGGCCCTAATGTCGTACTTTTGTTGATTTTTGCTGCAGCTCCTTGACATCGTCAGTGTGTAGTTGTAACAATGTAATGTTTATTAAGGTTGAAGAGAGAAGCAAGTTAAGATGCTTAACTACAGCTAGTAAATGTCAGAGAACAAATTAAGATTATAACAATGTTGAGTTAAAGAACAGATTTGTAAATTCATATACTATACGATGTTCCATGTTGACACCAGTTCCACCAAACATCCTGTCAGGCATGGAGGGGTCTCGGCAAACACCGGACCATGTACACCATCAATGATAAGGTGCAGGGCACACATCGTCAGACCCAGTTAAAGATTCAGCAGCAAGACACAATCAAAGGTGGTGTCCTGTCACCAGTTTCACTAAACTGCTGGACCAGACTATGTGCAAATATGGGCGTGTGCTAATCCATCTGATCAAGATTACGCAGGAGGGGCATTAACAGGTAAGGTTCTCTCACTATTTCCGACAACCGCAACAACCTATTTCCAATCCCTGGCAGCATGAAAGGGTGATTGTGTGGGTTCATTCCAGGTGATTTTGTGTCCTCAAACAATTGTGTAGGTCTACTCCAGGGGCCTGTTGCACGAAACTAGGATAAGGGATTAAGCTGGGATATTCAAGTTATCCTGGATGAATTTAGCTTGGACTCGGTTGCACAAAACCAGATTGAATTAAGCCCAGCCAAGTAACCATGGAGATTTAGGCTGAATCCCATTTCTCCATTTTACCCCTACCCGTTGGCCCTTACCCCTACCCCTTGGCCCTTGAAACCAAGGGGTAAGTGGTAGGGGTGAAAACATACCCCTATGAAATGGGACACCACTTGGTGACATCACCATGCAGTATTGAGCACAAACCTCCAAGATGCCGTCTCTGTCTGTTGATTGTGTGGGTTTGGACAACAGTGTCATATGGATTTAAATATTTATATATTTTAGGTTCACTTTGGTGGTGCAGAGGCAGATGTTCTTATCTGTGTAGTACTTAGGTCTGTTTGCAATACATATGTGTATACACATGTATCATGTATACATACATACATATACACCTTGTATACATGGTGTATACATACATATACACCATGTATACATGGTGTATACATATACACCGTGTATACATGGTGTGTGTATATCAGTTTCAGTTATCACCGTTTTGAATGTTATTGATGTTCACAAGAACATTTTGTTGACAAAAATCTGTCTTTATTGGTGATAAATTGAACATAACAGGCAAAAACGTTACATAAAATTATGTTACAGAACCATTATCAACTATTAGAACCATAACTAACATGTCGCACACATAAAAAGGCTTCAAATGTGTAAAACTAAAAAATACAAACAAGACCACAAATAAACAAATTAACTACAGCTGTTCTGATATTCCAGACCAGTCTGAAGCCTGTTGGCCAGTACCCCCCCCCCCCCCCCCCCCCCCCTCATATTTTATCAGTGTCCCATATCAAAACCAACAACAATATACAAGTGCATGAACAATGAACAGGAATTAATTACAAATGATTACAATAATACAGTACCAATGCAATAATGAATGGGTACAACATGAACACAGGATTTAGGAAACGTCTGCGTTTTCAGCCCCAAACTGGACCAGCTCCTGTGTCCTCCTGTGTGATACAGGGCGGTATATGTGAAGCACGTAGCGATGTATCGTAGACCGTTATTATTAATATATATATATAGCTATACAATCTATGCGATGTATACAGTCCATTCAAGGCAGAAATATGTGGGACTGTTCAACGTTAGCGTTAGTGATTAGCGTTAGCATTGCAAGCTAGCGATTTTTAAAAAGTTTCAGTTAGGAACATGGTTGCTAGTATACATGTACAGGACTGCATAGACCACAAAACAAGACTGTCGTAACTTTTTAATCAATTATTTAAGCCGAAAGTACTTACATTTTTGTGTCTCTCTGGTCAACGGGCAGCCATTGATGCCTGTGTGTTTTCAAGTGAGGTCGCGTCCACACTAGGTTTCAAGGGCTATACAGCCCTTGGTCTATCCCCTACCCCTCGGTCCTAATAGGTATTGGGACAGCACTAGGTCCCGCGTGAACGCGCAAAAGCTAGGGGTAGGGGTAAGGGGAATGAATGGGATTCAGCCTTATTCTTTGCGGCTAGCCTGGTCCAGAGCAGGCTAAGATTAATCCTGGAGTCTCATGTGTCAAATCAGCTGCCGTCTGATCCGAAATAAACGTGTTTAACAGTTATTCATTGTCTTCTGCATGTGTTCTGCTTTATTTTTATTAACATGCATTAGCCTACTTGTCACTTTTGTTTTCGCGAGTTTGATTTAAACCCTACTACATTTGTTTAGATGTTAGGAATGGTTGCACTGGCACACTGATGTGGAGTGGGACTTTTCCCGGTGGGACGGTACTATGTCGAGGCTGCCTGGCGTGCGACCGCTGCCCGGTGGCCGGGGGCCGCCGCTGCCCGGTGGCTGCTGCCCGGTGGCCGGTGGCTATTGCCTGCCAGCAGACTTGCGAGTCGCGTCAGTGTCCACTCTCTCTGTAAAAGTAGAGATGAGCGGCACAGCGTCCGTGGTCTCAGCTTCAGGTTTATAAAGGACGCGCTCCGGAGATTAAGTGTGACGATATTAATGTAGCGATATTCCCAGATGATAATAATGGCAGACTGGTCAGAGACCAATACGTTCATGATTTCATTTTCTTTTTGCTTGTCCTTCTCTAATAAAGGGTAGTTTGTGTTACTCCTTAATAAGTGGGCCTATTGTTTTTTGTTATAGCTTACATTGGTTTCATAACCTTCTCAATTAGTCTCCCATCCCTGGACCAATAACGTGGCCTATGTACAGCACGTATGTAGTGTAGTTTACATTCATCACACTGGGAACACCACAATGCTTCTTAATCTTTTTATTTTGGTGCGGTCACTTGTCAGAAGAATAAAAAAACATGAATATTTTTTTTCACATATGCTCACAGCGTGTATTAAAGTCATTTACTATTTTTTCTAGTTGTTGTCCCTTTCTGATTGTTCTGTATGAACATTAATTGTACAAAGAATTAGATATAGCTTATAGAGATTTGGGCATGGTTGTAAAACATGTTCTCACGTTGTGAATAAGGGTTTGAAATTAAGCCTAAAGTCCGTAGGGTCCATTTCCCGAGGAACATTAGTTCCCTCTGCTCTCTTTTGAGGCAAAGTAGATATTTTTAAACCCCCACACATTCAGTCGGGTCCGCTATGTCGTTTTTTTTTTCTCCGTTTGATAAGAGCCGTATTTCCCTTTTTGCATATTCTTCCCTTTCTCGTTACTGTCCATTAGAAGCTGCTGCTCATTGGGTGAAACATTTGGCGCATGCGTCTTCTCATCTCTGCATCAGTAAATCTGTGATCGATAACGTGGTCTATTTGAGAAAGCCGTGAACGTGCACTTATCCCAGCTATCTACACCTGGCTTGACATAGCTTCCCCTGTTCATCCTGGCTCGGCAAACGTGCAACCGATTAAGCCGCGATGAGCAGATCACACTAAGTCAAGCTGCGCTTTTTCACTTATCCTGGATATCTTTATTCTACTTTCGTGCAACAGGCCCCAGGTAAACCGGTTACTCTCACAATCAAAATAAATAAATAAATGAACACTAAAAAACAAAACAAAACAGTATTTGTTGTATATCAATTTTATGGTATGAACATTAGCTTGTGACCTTGTTCAGCTTGCCTGTTACAACCTAGCTTATTAGTGTAAAGGGAAGTAACAAAAACAGTTTTTTGCTAGAATCAAGGTATTTATTAACATATGAGTTACATGGATTAACAGAATCACAGGTGCACAAACTACAAATGAAAAAAGGGCCTGTGGATGCTGGTTAAAACCAATAAACGAATTTAACAAGAAGAGGACTCTTCAGAGTTAAAAAAGTATAGAAACAAAACATTACTAATTAGTCCTGCTTTTAAACAAAACACAAGAAAACCAGTAGCTCTAAAACTTGTGACTAACAAGAAATCTACAAATTTGTAACAATTTTTTCAGTTTTTAAAGCTAAAACCTGGTCCAGTCTCCCATGTAGTCTTGCAGCGGGTATTTAACACATGTTCAACATGCTTTCAGCAAAGCCTTCAACCAGAAATTGCTCTCGTTCGGATGATCATATAATATATGTAATAATGTGTAACAAACCTGCCTTTCCATCCGTAAACAAACTCAGAATGCATCATGGGAGATCTACTGAAGGCACAGGCTTATCTCTCCATTAGTACATGTAAAGGACCTCAGCGTGTGTGTGTATTTCAGGCCTGTGTGTAGTGTTTCTAACAAAAACTGAGTGTAAATTGTAATTTTTCAATAAAATAATAAAATCAATAAAAAGTATAAATTATCATACATTTTTTGCTGTCTCTCTCTTTTAAATTTAACTGCAGATGGATACAAAGAAAAAACAACGTGCAGTATTGGAGATTTTCTATTAAACACAGTCTTGATTATTTATGTTTTCAGGGTTATCCCCGCCACAAGTCTAAGAACCTAAGCTGAATGAACGTGAAATGTGGCAATAAATGCCAAAAACAGAAAAAAGCACCAAACTGAGTTTTCTCAAATCTAATGATTGTAAGTTGACTTCTTCATCCATTTTTGATTTTAACACAGATATTGTAATAATAATAGACCGAAATGATGTCAAATTGCGTATTCTTTTTATTAAAAAAACATGAAAAGGTTTTTGAGGAAAGACTCCTAAAGCTTTCCGCCAAATATGTGCACCTAAGCCTTAAACACTGGTTTACTCAATCAATTCCAAATAACAGTTTCATTAACTACTAGTAATCGGTATTGGCGCAAAAATAAATCCCTAATTGATCCCCGTCGATCCCTAATAAATGCCACAAATCACATCAGTGTCCGGCTATCCTTAGACTGCTAACTCGCAGTTTCTTTTCCAACTACTACAGCCTTTATTACTACTCCTATCATGGAGCCATCTTTAATGTAGGCCGTTTTGTCCTCTCTTTGCAGGGCATGTGAAGCAAAAAATTCATGCTATCTTATTGATGGAAAGACACTAAGAACATTTACTGAAGTCTTTATTTTCTCTCTCTAAAAGGTCCCGTTAACCCTCTGAGGACAAAAGGCGCACTGGTAATTCCACACAATATTTAACAAAACTTCTATTCAAAAAGCAATATTACAAAATTTTATTTGACATTTATTTACTATTCAAACATATATAACCTAAAGACTTTGGTAAACTCATTTCAAGCACCAAAACAAGTAGTACAACACGTCACAAGTTGAGGTTTGTTTAAAAAAGAGATTTGAGGAATCTCAAAAAGCAAACTTCTACTTTAGCGCCAAATTATCTTGTTACACATTGCTACAGAAAAAAAAATGTGGGCGTCACTGTATGGAAAGCTGAGTTTGTTCTGAACGTTTTGATGTAAAACACATGGGAGCAGTTGCATGTCAAATACCCTTAAAGGTACATTTAAAACAAAAGACATGTGAAAATGCCCTTATATCCTTATTGCACATTGTAATGATTTTGTACCACCAATTATAACCTTTATTGGTACCGTAATTTGACGTGCTAGCAAGCTAACCTTAGCTAGCTAACAGCGGCAGTTTAACCATATTGGCAAATAAGTTATAAGCTACAATAACGTTACATGTGTTGTAGTATATTGTTGTTTGTGTTAAACTATTGTGCCACTGTAGAAGACTTAAGTGTTAAATGTGTGATCTTAACAATTTGTATATATTCTGATGTGCACGTCTAGGGGCGACGACGGCCATCAGACCGTAGAAGGATCCCCTGGAGAGTCTGAAGTCCCCCCTCATGTCCCTATCCCCATCTAACTAGCTACGGCCTGGGGGGAGCCTGCAGAGCTACTGACTAATTTTTAAAATAAAATTATATTAAAAGAATTTAACTTTGTTATTTTTTGTATTACACGTTGCATGACTGTAGCAAGCATATAATGTTAGTGCATATACAAATAGAGGAATGGGATCTATTTACATGTAAATTCTGTTACCTCTGCTTTCACTATTGCATTGTCATGGTATGAAGACCATTTAGAACCAAAATACAACCTAAAATAACAGATGTAATGATGTTTTGTCTATTAGGTAAGTTGTAAGGGTAGTGCTTCACAACAACAGTCTTATCTATGGGCCACAAGCATGTCCTCATGAAACCAATATGTGGCTGCGAACAGGATTGTGAACATTTTAAACTCTTCTGTGGACATTGTGTTGAAACGTTGTGTCTGTGCAGAAGTCATGTCAGTTTTCATGCTACCTCACCCTCTTTTTTCTCCACTCTATCCTTCTCCATTCAAACCTCTCACCCCAGCTCTGTCCCTACTGTGTCCTACATAAAGATGCCTGGATCGACTAAAAAGTCCTGTATCTCTTGCCCTACCATGATTGGCGTGGCAAGAAAGAAGTGCCACCTTTGTGGAAGAGAGCAGCCATACAAGGCAATTAAAATGAATAAGTTAAAAAAAAATTGAAGAAAAACCACCAACAAAGGGCAATGCCGTAAAGGCACTGGATAGTGCCTTTATTGATGTAAGCATGTTGAATTAATTTATTTTCTAGTTAATTGTTCATTCAGGTATCTGTATATGCAAACAATAAACATGTCATGTTTTGTTCTTGATTTGTTACAGTTACATAAATTGAAAGCAGTGGGGTTCTACCCCCTGCCGCTGGTGGCGAAGCAGAGGAACAAGAAATTTAAGGCCCAGCTGCTCCACCTGGCAGCCATCCAGGGAGACGATGAAGGCCTTTGCAACAGTTAAAGTGGTCTTCGAGTCCGTCCTCAACTGTAAGCATACTTACTGTACATACATTCAGTTTGTAAACGAAATAATACATTTCTCCTACTTTATTGAACCACATAACAGTACATTCCTTGTCATGTTTTACAAGGCCTACAGATTTTACTTTTTTCTTGTTTAATTTACATTTCATAGGAATGGTTTGTGGACAATTCATTGACATCCAATGTTATGGTGGTGTTTTTTTTGCCCTGCAGTCAGAGTAAAGTAACATATAAAGTTACATATATGCAAATTATATTTGTAGTGTTTATTTAAGCAATGAGCCCCAAGATAGAGCACAGGTTCCAATTTAACTAATGGCGTTCTTAGGCACAATGAAAGCTGTTCCCCTTAGTTGTTGTAAAATCAGTGGAACCAACAACCTTTTTGTCATTTAATTTTTTTACTACACATACCTGGAATTAATACTAAAGTTACAGCAAACAGAAAGTGGATTTTTTTTGTCCTAGATAATCATTCTTCCGCCAAGAAATATATTCCACTTCATTTTACCTATCAGGGATTAGTTTACACACATAGCTGACAAGAGTACATATACACTAGAGCAGTGGGCAGCCCTTGATCTAGCACCGTCTGTGCAGTTGGGGGGTAGGTATTTTGCTCAAGGGCACCTCATCCATGGATGTTGATGTGGTTGAGTCCCCCCACCCACGTGTCTCCTACCAGTCGGCCACCCTTCGATCACAAGAAAGGGGCTTTGTTGTGATATGATAAATAACACTATGCAGGGTTTCTAATTAAATGTACTGCAGTAAGATAATACTTTATTCATCCCACAATGGGGAAATTCCCTTGTGACAGCAGCATTTTCAACAGTAAAAAAAACACCAAAACAAACAAGCCAACAATAGGCAAACAACAGACAATGTGCAAAAAGTACTGAATGAATGTGAAGTGGCATTTTTATAAAAGGGTATTGTAAAGTAACGTTAGGTGGCCATAGTACAAAACAATATTCAAATGTAAGTGAACAAGTGATGTGAAATTAAATAGAAAAATATGTAATGAAATATAGTAATATCTGTAATTAAATAATTTAGTAACATCTGTAATTAAATAATATAGTAATATATGTAATTAATGAAGGACCTGCGGTACCTCTCCTTCTTACACCGGGGGTGTATCAGTCTGCTGCCGAAGGAGCTGCTCCGGGACCCCACAGTGTATATGTTTCAATACTGTGTGTAAGGAGTTCTGTGATATTATAAAGGCATTATCATGTGCATACAATTGTTTTGAAAATGTATGCAGTATTGCTAAATAAAATATTGCAATACTCAAATGTATTGATTTGAAAAATGGTATATAACCATTACAAAAAAAAGGTATAAATCAAGTTAATTAATAATAGCATACAATTACAAATAAGGTGCACTATGAATTTTGAGGTAAAAGTTTTAAACCTGACAACTTACATTTTATATGTATTCCATAGTGCCTAAGCCTGCTGCATCCACCCCTCTTACACGTTACCCCAGCACTCCCACTCCCCTCACCAACCCTCATGACTCCTACCCTGCCTCCCCCTATAAATTCTACTCTCACCCTGCCTTCCTCTGCCCTCACCACTCCCACCTTACTAACCCTCCCCACTTCCACTCTAACTGCCCCTATCCTCTCCACTCTCCCCCTACCTCCTCTAACCCTCACTACTTCCACCCTACCTACCCTTCCCACCCTACCTCCCCCTACCCTCACCACTCCCACCGTACCTCCAACTACCCTCTCAACTCTCACTCTACCTCCTCTTAACCTCACCACTCCCACCCTACCTACCCTGCCCACTTCCACCCTACCAGCCACTGCCACCACTCTACCTGCCTCAGCTGTACACTCACCGGCCACTTTATTAGGTACACCTGTCCAACTGCTCGTTAACACTTAATTTCTAAGCAGCCAATCACATGGCGGCAACTCAGTGCATTTAGGCATGTAGACGTGGGGCGTTTCTCAATATGTGTTCTTCTATGGACTTGTGTCCTTGTGTTCTTGTGAAACGTCATGTTTGGTGGCCAAAGTACTGACCCAATACACAAGTTAGCATTTCGCCAAGAACAGTTAAAATCCCCGGATGTGATCTCGACACGCCCATTTTACCGAGGATACATCGGATGGTGACTTGTGTGAACTTGGCCGGGCAGGTATCCCAGCATTCAATTCGGGTGTAAAGCGCTTATGGTTTCCGGTACACATATTTTCACAATTTACGTCTATTATTAAATCAATAAATTCATTTTTAAGATGTTTTAAGGCGAGAAATCAGCTGTGTAGATTTTGAATATAGGCAGTTCAACAAAAATTGACGGTGAATTAAAAAAGCCTTCGGAGTTTGAAAGCTCCGCAAACCCCGGCGGGCGAGCTTGCTACGCCAGCCGGGAATGACTCTCGCGAGCCGGTCCGTCAGTCAGCTCACAGCTCACAGACCCCTCTGGCCCCACGTCTAGACAGACCACTCTGGCCCCACATTTAGACAGACCACTGCAGCAAAGCCAGGTCCACAATTGTAAGATATTTTAAACAATTTTTACCGCTGTTATATAAATCTGTCCTCCTCATCCCTTGCTCTCCTGCCTCTCAGGCTCCTCTTATGCTTCTCGGTAAAGTACCGACGGCAGTGACTAACTTTACCCAGTCCATCTATAATTTTAATACCTATTTTAACGTTTCTTTTCTGATTTCAATTAAACTTGAATCCCGAACAATGTTACAAGGATTTTTTCCCCGCCGTTGTCGGTATTCATATAGTTATTGGCCCGTGATACTTATTAGCACTTTAAATGAAACCTGGAAGACTGAACAACAAAACAAGGCGGTGTGAAGGGTGACCGTCCATGTTTTATTATGAATACACACATCAAAGCTAACTATAAAGTGGCAAGCGCCCTCTTTGCTGGGGGTGTTGCGCAATAACAGGAAGAACGCTTCGTCTCAAAACTGTCAACAGCGTTTTGTTTGCTTCTGAACTTGCGAGTTCAGTCTTCCAGGTACAGCTAGCAAGTACGGTCTCCCAAAGAACACAAGTCCGTTCTTTGCTTACTTGGTATTGAGAAACGCCCATGGTCAAGAGAATCTCCTGCAGTTCAAACCGAGCATCAGTATGTGGAAGAAAGGTGATTTGAGTGACTTTGAACGTGGCATGATTGTTGGTGCCAGAAGGGCTGGTCTGAGTATTTCAGAAACTGCTAATCTACTGGGATTTTCACGCACAACCATCTCTAGGGTTTACAGAGAATGGTCCGAAAAAGAAAAAACATCCAGTGAGCGGCAGTTCTGTGGGCGGAAATGCCTTGTTGATGCCAGAGGTCAGAGGAGAATGGCCAGACTGGTTCGAGCTGATAGAAGGGCAACAGTGACTCAAATAACCACCCGTTACAACCAAGGTGGGCAGAAGAGCATCTCTGAACGCACAGTACGTCGAACTTTGAGGCAGATGGGCTACAGCAGCAGAAGACCACATCGGGTGCCACTCCTTTCAGCTAAGAACAGGAAACTGAGACTACAATTTGCACAAGCTCATTGAAATTGGACAATAGAAGATTGGAAAAACGTTGCCTGGTCTGATGAGTCTCGATTTCTGCTGCGACAGTTGGATGGTAGGGTCAGAATTTGGCGTCTACAACATGAAAGCATGGATCCATCCTGCCTTGTATCAACGGTTCAGGCTGGTGGTGGTGGTGTCATGGTGTGGGGAATATTTTCTTGGCACTCTTTGGGCCCCTTGGTACCAATTGAGCATCGTTGCAACGCCACAGCCTACCTGAGTATTGTTGCTGACCATGTCCATCCCTTTATGACCATAATGTACCCAACTTCTGATGGCTACTTTCAGCAGGATAATGCGCCATGTCATAAAGCTGGAATCATCACAGACTGGT
The DNA here is from genome assembly GCF_008692095.1 of Etheostoma spectabile. Classification (NCBI taxonomy): domain Eukaryota; kingdom Metazoa; phylum Chordata; class Actinopteri; order Perciformes; family Percidae; genus Etheostoma; species Etheostoma spectabile. Next base: position 118,677 of record NW_022602782.1, on the reverse strand, counting down.
TTCTTGAACATGACAATGAGTTCGCTGTACTCAAATGGCCTCCACAGTCACCAGATCTCAATCCAATAGAGCATCTTTGGGATGTGGTGGAACGGGAGATTCGCATCATGGATGTGCAGCCGACAAATCTGCGGCAACTGTGTGATGCCGTCATGTCAATATGGACCAAACTCCCTGAGGAATGCTTCCAGCATCTTGTTGAATCTATGCCACGAAGAATTGAGGCAGTTCTGAAGGCAAAAGGGGGTCCAACCCGTTACTAGCATGGGGTACCTAATAAAGTGGCCGGTGAGTGTAGATCTCAGCAGGAAGAAAAAGGAGAGGAGAAAAAGTAATGGTAGGAAATGTATTGAAAAGTTGTTAACCAAATAGAACAGAGTGGAAATGTACAATGTAGCATAATACTTTGTAGGACATACATATTTATTTTCTGCATTTGTGATTCTTTAGCTTTCAGTAGGATATATACTCACTCAAGTATATCTTCATTTCAGACTGTTCCTATTGCCACCAGGAAATCGTTGATGGCAATGTCCTTCGTGAAAGACATCAAAAGGTTTGTATAGGAGGGAAAAATGAGTGCATTACCAGTAGATTGGCTATTATTTCAGTTAAAGTGGGGTAGCATACTGGCTAAGGAACTATGCTAGCATTAATTAACCAGAAAAGTTGTGGGTTCCATTCCCAGTTGTCACTGTTGTGCCTTTGAACAGGACACTGAACTTCTACAGTAGTTGATCTTGGGGAAGCTGGCCCTTGCAATAATTGACATATGGAAGTTGCTTTGGAGAAAAGTGCTACATACAACTACAAATTCAATTCCAAGAAATTACCACTGCATGAAAATGCAAAAAAAAATAAAAAAAGTAAAATATAATATGAGTCATTCCGTGTTAAATCAGATAAAAATCCTTGAAAATGTTTGGTGGACAATCTCAGATTTAGCTCAAAGTTTGTTAACCTAACATTTAGGGCCCAAAACTAAGACCTGTTAAATTCCAATGTTTTCACCCTTGACTTTTATCATTTTTACAGTCTCTGAAATGCCTTATCTTTAACCTTCACAAACTTATTAGGGTGGAACACAGACATGTTCTTGGTATGATTGGACCGTTATAATGTTGTACTGCATGCCAATTAGTTTCATATAAGGGTCTGATATGGAAACATGTAAAACTGGTGATATTGAGGGCCTTGTGATTTAATTTTGCAGAACTTAAGTCAATGAACAGCATTCATACATAGGTGTTGCTATTGTCAAGGTGGGACAAGGCAGAGTGAATTGTCATAGAGTGCTTTGGCACCAGCACTATGGAGGTTTTAAAGCACGCTGGGACAACTGCCTGGGCTATTGACAGATTAAATATGTCAGTCCAAACCTCAGTCAACTGCTCAGCACAGGCCCTGAGTGCGCGTCCGGGGATACCATCAGGACCAGCAGCCTTTATTGTAATATTGCGGGGAGAGAGAGGGAGAGCGAGGTAGGAGGCGGACGATGGAGCACTAGAGCGGAGGACCGGAGGACAGGTGAGGGGTCAGGAACTGAGAGGAGCCCCGGCTGGGGAGCGGGGAGGAGACACTGGCACACGGAGGAGCGGAGAGGAGGCTGGTGAAGAGCGGCCGAAGAGCGGATGCTGATACGAGAAGAGGGCGCCGAGGGAGAGGGTCCGGAGCCAGCTGACCGGAGGAGAGGATTACTGAAAAGTAGAGCAAGGAAGGTGAGTACATGAGATGGGACACAAGGGAAAAACGTGAAGAAGTTCAGAATTCTCTTCTGATGAGGTTCACCCGAGTAGCGGAAGCAACGATCAGGTGAAGAATGAGAGCAGGACCGGGGTAGATATACTGTGGCTGATGTAGATTGCAGGCAGGTGTGATTGGCGGGAGCGGGTGATGATGAGCAGGTGTGGCGGAGAGGATTGCTGCTGGCAGACTGGCGGCAGGTGTAGGCAATCAGCTGGCTTCAGACAGGAGAGGGGGAGGAAGAGGGAGAAACAAAAACAGAAAACAGGGGCCTGTTGCACAAAACTAGGATAAGGGATTAAGCCGGGATATTCAAGTTATCCTGGATGAATTTAGCTTGGACTCGGTTGCACGAAACCAGATTGAATTAAGCCCAGCCAAGTAACCATGGAGATTTATTCTTTGCGGCTAGCCTGGTCCAGAGCAGGCTAACAGCCAGGCTAAGATTAATCCTGGAGTCTCATGTGTCAAATCAGCTGCCGTCTGATCCGAAATAAACGTATTTAACAGTTATTGCGTTGTCTTCTGCATGTGTTCTGCTTTATTTTTATTAACATGCATTAGCCTACTTGTCACTTTTGTTTTCACGAGTTTGATTTAAATCCTACTACAGTTGTTTATAGTCAGAAATGGTTGCACTGGCACCCAGATGCGGAGTGGGACTTTTCCCGGTGGGACGGTAGTGTGTCGAGGCTGCCTGGCGTGCGGCCTCTGGTGGCCGGTGGCCACCGCTGCCCGGTGGCTGCTGCCCGGTGCCCGGTGGCCGCTGCCCGCCAGCAGACTTGCGAGTCGCGTCAGTGTCCACTCTCTCTGTAAAAGTAGAGATGAGCGGCGCAGCGTCCGTGGTCTCAGCTTCAGGTTTATAAAGGACGCGCTCCGGAGATTAAGTGTGACGATATTAATGTAGCGATATTCTCAGATGATAATAATGGCAGACCGGTCAGAGACCAATACATTCATGATTTCATTTTCTTGTTGCTTGTCCTTCTCTAATAAAGGGTAGTTTGTGTTACTCCTTAATAAGTGGGCCTATCGTTTTTTGTTGTAGCTTACATTGGTTTCATAACCTTCTCAATAAGTCTCCCATCCCTGGACCAATAACGTGGCCTATGTACAGCACGTATGTAGTGTAGTTTACATTCATCACACTGGGAACACCACAATGCTTCTTAATCTTTTTATTTTGGTGCGGTCACTTGTCAGAAGAATAAAAAAACATGAATATTGATTTACATATATGTTCACAGCGTGTATTGAAGTCATTTACTATTTTTTCTAGTTGTTGTCCCTTTCTGATTGTTCTGTATGAACATTAATTGTACAAAGAATTAGATATAGCTTATAGAGATTTGGGCATGGTTGTAAAACATGTTCTCACGTTGTGAATAAGGGTTTGAAATTAAGCCTAAAGTCCGTAGGGTCCATTTCCCGAGGAACATTAATTCTCTCTGCTCACTTTTGAGGCAAAGTAGATATTTTTAAACCCCCACACATTCAGTCGGGTCCGCTATGTCGGGCTTTTTTTCTCCGTTTGATAAGAGCCGTATTTCCCTTTTTGCATATTCTTCCCCTCCTCGTTATTTTCCATTAGAAGATGCTGCTCATTGGGTGAAACATTTGGCGCATGCGTCTTTTCATCTCTGCATCAGTAAATCTGTGATCGATAACGTGGTCTATTTGAGAAAGCCGTGAACGTGCACTTATCCCAGCTATCTACACCTGGCTTGACATAGCTCCACCTGTTAATCCTGGCTCGGCAAACGTGCAACCGATTAAGCCGCGATGAGCAGGTCACACTAAGTCAAGCTGCGCTTTTTCACTTATCCTGGATATCTTTATTCTACTTTCGTGCAACAGGCCCCAGGACAGAAGAAAAATGCAGGGAAACAATAATACAATAATACTCAAGGCCAGCTGGACCCCGACCAGGGGCCTGTTGCACGAAAGTAGAATAAAGATATCCAGGATAAGTGAAAAAGCGCAGCTTGACTTAGTGTGACCTGCTCATCGCGGCTTCATCGGTTGCACGTTTGCCGAGCCAGGATGAACAGGGGAAGCTATGTCAAGCCAGGTGTAGATAGCTGGGATAAGTGCACGTTCACGGCTTTCTCAAATAGACCACGGTATCGATCACAGATTTACTGATGCAGAGATGAGAAGACGCATGCGCCAAATGTTTCACCCAATGAGCAGCATCTTCTAATGGACAGTAACGAGGAGGGGAAGAATATGCAAAAAGGGAAATACGGCTCTTATCAAACGGAGAAAAAAAAAAAAACATAGCGGACCCGACTGAATGTGTGGGGGTTTAAAAATATCTACTTTGCCTCAAAAGAGAGCAGAGGGAACTAATGTTCCTCGGGAAATGGACCCTACGGACTTTAGGCTTAATTTCAAACCCTTATTCACAACGTGAGAACATGTTTTACAACCATGCCCAAATCTCTATAAGCTATATCTAATTCTTTGTACAATTAATGTTCATACAGAACAATCAGAAAGGGACAACAACTAGAAAAAAAAGTAAATGACTTTAATACACGCTGTGAACATATGTAAAACAATATTCACGTTTTTTTTATTCTTCTGACAAGTGACCGCACCAAAATAAAAAGATTAAGAAGCATTGTGGTGTTCCCAGTGTGATGAATGTAAACTACACTACATACGTGCTGTACATAGGCCACGTTATTGGTCCAGGGATGGGAGACTAATTAAGAAAGTTATGAAACCAATGTAAGCTATAACAAAAAACAATAGGCCCACTTATTAAGGAGTAACACAAACTACCCTTTATTAGAGAAGGACAAGCAAAAAGAAAATGAAATCATGAATGTATTGGTCTCTGACCGGTCTGCCATTAATATCATCTTGGAATATCGCTACATTAATATCGTCACACTTAATCTCCGGAGCGTCCTGTAGAAACCTGAAGCTGAGACCACGGACGCTGCGCTGCTCATCTCTACTTTTACAGAGAGAGTGGACACTGACGCGACTCGCAAGTCTGCTGGCGGGCAATAGCCACCGGCCACCGGGCAGCAGCCACCGGGCAGCGGCCGCACGCCAGGCAGCCTCGACATAGTACCGTCCCACCGGGAAAAGTCCCACTCCACATCAGAGTGCCAGTGCAACCATTCCTAACATCTAAACAAATGTAGTAGGGTTTAAATCAAACTCGCGAGTATAGGCTAATGCATGTTAATAAAAATAAAGCAGAACACATGCAGAAGACAATGAATAACTGTTAAACACGTTTATTTCGGATCAGACGGCAGCTGATTTGACACATGAGACTCCAGGATTAATCTTAGCCTGGCTGTTAGCCTGCTCTGGACCAGGCTAGCCGCAAAGAATAAATCTCCATAGTTACTTGGCTGGGCTTGATTCAATCTGGTTTCGTGCAACCGAGTCCAAGCTAAATTCATCCAGGATAACTTGAATATCCCGGCTTAATCCCTTATCCTAGTTTCGTGCAACAGGCCCCATGACAGTCTACCTGTCAACTTTTTTTATTATGTCCAATAATCTGAGATAGAATTTGAGCTCATCCCCATCCCCCTGCTGTTTTGTTGTGTGTTAGACAAGAGTCTTGTTTTGAACTGATGAATTACATTAGTAGCTGCCCTGACTTGGCCAAGCTACATTCATGAATAAAACCCTTGCTTTTGTTATTAAGTTGTTGTTGTTTTTTCCCCTTTTCTAACTTTTTCAAACAAAAGGTTAGGCTTCCACCCCACCACAGTTAAGCAAAGCTGCAATAAAACAACAAGTACATATTTATTAACATTGTTTTCCCTTGTAACAGCCGAAAAGATGACGAAGCTGCAGGCATTGGAGAGGTCACTGAGAAGTTAGAAGAGCTTGTGCTGGCATCCCAGAGCCTTCCAGATATCACTGCAGCAATCAGAGAGCTCACCAACCTGGCTGCCACTCAGAGAGTCATCCTGAATCATCCACAGCTACAGACCATCAAGCAAGGACTCTGCTGTGTTGTTTGTATAACTAAGTATGCAATAGATATTGTCCCACATGAAAGATAATTCTGGATCTATTTTATTTTTTGTGTGACAGAATTTGAGATTTCCAAATACAAATCATTTTTACATTCTCTACCCAAGATCAGCTGTCTCATCCACAACAATTAACTGCATCTACTGATGCAAACCTTTTTGTACCAGCTCATAGTGTAATGTTACAAAAACAAAGTGTAATGTTTAAGCACTAAAGTTGTACACTTGTTTAGTAAAAATAAAACACTGTCATCCAATACATGAAGAAAACTTTGAGGACAGACGGGATAAATGAGAAAGACAAATATTTTCTTTTTTAGAGTTCATCGAGGAGCCCGTCTTCACACTGTGTTGTCGAAGCATTATTGGTTGCACAACATGTGTGGAACAGTGGCAGGAGACGTCTGTGCACTGTGCAAAATGCAGAGAGAACTGGCTCTGGCTGCTTGCTTCTATAGCTTCCTACATCTGCCACGCAAATAGGAGTAGAACAGCCAAAGAATCATGGGTAATTTACACAACTGGCTGATGCTTACAGACCAAGAGAGAACGTTGTACAAGGGAACAGCACATAAGTCTGACATTTTATTCAACAGAGCAGGTTTCACAGCATGACCGTACTTTGAAAACCACTTTAAGTAAGGTTATAGTAAAACAACAAGTCCAAAGGTGTCACTGACAGATAAGCAGCAGGTACAAATGCTATAAATACTACAGGAAGCTTGTCTTCCGTCATTGTGGCACTTCATATGATGAGTGGTGTACTAACGTAGGTGGGCTGCCGGTGGGCTGAACCTCTCCAGGAGGCAGACAGGAATAGTTTCAAGGTTAAAGTAAGTATACTCACCAGCGAGTCTTGTATGACTTCACTCTTGTAAAAATCTAGAAAGACATCAGAGAATACTGGTTAAAAAGAAGGTAGAAAACGCTCATGCACAACCAACTGGGTTACATCTACCCTAAAATGCAATTCACAGAGCAGCGGCATGGACATTGAACTAGTGAGACACTCTGTTCTGCGGGCTTTTTTGTTTAAATGTGCACTATGAGTTCCTGCATGGTTTCAGTATGGCGAGCAGCTAGCGGATCAAAGAGAGATGCCTACTATTTGAGACAAAAATGACATTGCGCTGAAATCATGCAGGAACTCATAGTGCACCTTTAAAGATTATCCATTTAAATGTTTTTTTTTTTTTTTTTTTTTTTAAATGTATGGCTCCCGGCTGTAAATCAGAACATGTCCTTTATCCAATAAAGTGACATAATTACTACAGCCTTGCATATCTGTTGTGCGGTAGGATCTGGTTTAAATTCACAAATTATTACTGATCTTCTGTGAATTGCATGTTAGAATTTGATATCACGATTCTCTGCTACGACTTTTGTTGTACACAAAGTGTAATGTTTATTGCACACATCAACCGTGACAAAACAAAACTAATTTGCAGTACCAAACAAAGATTTTTTTGGGGCATCCCCACGAGCCTGTGAACGTAGAGGCTTTAATGAAGAGAAGGGGGAGCATTGCAGAGCTTTAAAATCTTTTTATACAGTCTATGTTTAAAACTAACAGAAGAAAGTAGTAGAGTTTGTGATGCAGTGGGCTCGTAAAATTAAATGAGAATTGAAGTCATTTAATAAAGTAAAAAACATTAAAAAAAGATAAACAAATAATCAAAGTTATTTAATATAATTCAATTTACTCGTGCAGGCCTAGTCCTACCACAATAAACTTAAAGCCTACAGTTACAGTAAAAGAAAATAGAATAAAATACATCAAAATAAAATATATATTTTTTTTTAGAAAAAGTGCAAGCACATGTTTGAGCAGCATTTTCTCTTGATGTTTTTACTTTTTTTTCTGTCCTGCTTCCTTTCCTAGAGAGAGGTATGGGCCTGTGACTGCCCTGCAGTCAAATCCTGGCTTAAATGGAGTTAGTGCCATTCTCATACATTTGTGTGACAGTCTTGTGTTGACTGGTTCAAAATGCTGCCGCTCGTCTCCTCACTGGAACTCGTAAGCGAGATCACATCAGCAAAAAAATCGTGATTCATATTTTTCCCTGAATCGTGCAGTTATGACTAATTTTATTTCTGGTTAAGATAGCTTTTTGTTTTTTTTCCTACAAGTTCAACGTGTCTGCATGTTAATAGTATCCTACTTAAAAAAGAAATTGAAAAAACACATATTGTTGATGATTTGGAAACGTAGGTTGTTGATTTTATTTGATACATAGGGAAAGGCTGCAGGACGTAATTGAGACATTATGACGTTCGGACCTTTGCTGGGAGGAAATCTTATTAGTTGGACCTGAATAATATTAATTCTCCTGCTATAATAAAGACTCCTGCTATATATTTTTAGCCTAAAATAGCAGTTATTTCTCATGCACAGAGGCACAACCAGCTGTGAGAGTCTGCTGGATGTCAGCCGCTCAAATTACAGCAGCATGACATCTCCATGGTAGCGTTGCGTAGCCAGTTAACTCGGCAGACGTGGTCAGTCATGACAGTCACATGAGAAGGATATCAACATTGTTTAGCTCTAGAATGATTTATCAAAGAATCTACACATCATAATGAGCCAACTATCGAAAAGCCATATTTCAAAATTCTTTCCACAAAAAACAAGGCTCAGTTTATCAGTTTGTTTTAGAGCCAGCATACTAGAGATGCACAGTTAGGACAAGTAAAGACTTTAAAAGATATATGCCTACCATTATATGGCTTAGGCGCAGAACCCAAGCTGTTTTGGGCACTACATAAGGCAAATGAATGTAGCTAAAGGATTCTTCTAAGAGTTAGTGGGGTGGCAGTAGCTCAGTCCATAGGGAGTTGGGTTGGGAACCGGAGGGTCACTGGTTCAAATCCCCGTATGGACCCAAAAAAAGTTGGGAGCGTGGATTGGTAGCTGGAGAGATGCCAGTTCACCTCCTGGGCACTGCTAGGTGCCCTTGAGCAAGGCACTGTACCCACTCACAGTACTCACGTACCCACTCCGCAGCCCACTCACTCTGACATCTCTCCATGTATAGTGCATGTATAGGTCCTGAGCATGTGTGTGTATTTCAGGCCTGTGTGTGAGTACTAACAAAAAGTGTGTACACAGAGTGTAGTGCAGTAATTTCCCCATTGGGGACTAATAAACAAATTATCTTATCTCTTAATGATTTAGTTGTAGATTTCTTTAGCAAATCTTTTCTTTAAGCTTTTTATGTAATATTTGTTTGTTATGTGCTATAGTTTCTTCTTTTTACATTTTATGCACATATATGTGTAACTTTCGTAACTTGAGGTATCAACGTAAATATCACTATGATCTGTATTAATTATATTTTAGTACTAGGAATCAGAATTAGGTTCGGCTCTTGAAGTGAATTGGCTACGACCACTGTTTGAGTAGCAAAACAGTTTCAAAACATTTATTTCAATATTGCACAGATATTAATAACACATGGAAAACAACAAGGACAAAAGATTCCCCCCCAAAATAATAGTCAGTCAGCTTAAAAGAAAATCAGTTAGTCAGTCAGCTCAATGCAGTTCAGTTCGGTTAGGCCTTGTTCAAATCACTACTCGGCAGTGTGATAAGGTTGGAGATCTCATAAATCTTATCTGTATCCAAAAGAGTGTAGTCCACCAGGGTTGGTGGGCGCTGGTCCACACTCCAGAATCACTGAAATCACTGGGTCCAGAATCCCTGAATCGCTGAATCACTGGGTCGCTGGCTCGCCGTATCTCTCATTCTCTCTCTCTCTCTCTCTCAACAGTGGCAGAATATGCACAACAAAAAAACCAATCTGCATACAGCAATGGAAAATGTCCAATTAGTAGCTGTACATGGCTTTATCATTAACACATTTGAAATTCCTGTCACTCAAATCCAGTTCTATATTACTCAGTTTAAACATGAACAAAACAACTGCGGTCAAGCCAGCCGACACTCGGATCTCCGTGGTCAAATCAGCCGACACTCAATTTGTATTGCGCTCTTTTACTGGCAAATATGGTAAATGCATTCTAACAGCTCAGCTCAACTTGCGAACAATACACATTTGACTACTTCCGGTTTTCAAAATAAACTGTTAATAAAAGTACATATAAAACAAGATTAATGGATTATATTTACCACAAGTAAAAAAAATATGTAACCCTTGTCTGTCCGTTATACAAAACAAATACAATTCCAATAAATTGTGAAAATTATTTTTTTTGGAGTTATTCTTTGTTAATAACATTAATAATTAATATTTGTAGACAACTATTTATTTTAGGGGGGGCGACTAAACCCATTTTTAAAATAAAGCAATTGAATGTTATAAATTTTGAGATTGTTTGAAGTTGAAGTCCCTCAATTAAAACGACAAAAAATATGAACTTCTATGACCTATAAAATTAATTTGTTCCATAGTTCCCGGCACTGACTGATATACTTAAGTACAGTAAATCAGGTACTAAAATCATACTGACAGACATTTTTACTGTATAATTTTGGAGATATTTGACACCAAATTCCCATATTCTGTCGTTAGACGATCAAAAGATATGAACTTCTATGAACTATAAAATTGCGTTGCTCCATAATTCCAGGCACTGACTGATATATCTTTGTACATGGCATCATGTACTACAATCACACTGAAAATCAGACATTTTTACTGTATAATTATTGAGATATTTGACACCAAAGTTTCTTACTTCTGTCGTTGGACGAAAAATAATATGAACTTCTATGACCTATAAAATGAATTTCTTCCATAATTCCAGGCACTGACTGATATATTTGAGTACAGTAAATCAGGTACTACAATCACACTGAAAATCAGACATTTTTACTGTATAATTTTGGAGATATTTGACACCAAAGTTTCCTACTTCTGTCGTTGGACGAAAAAATTAACGAACTTCTATGACCTATAAAATTAATTTGCTCCATAGTTCCCGGCACTGACTGATATATTTGAGTACAGTAAATCAGGTACTACAATCATACTGAAAATGAGACATTTTTACTGTATAATTTTTGAGATATTTGACACCAAAGTTTCCTACTTCTGTCGTTGGACGAAGAACATAACGAACTTCTATGACCTATAAAATGAATTTCTTCCATAATTCCAGGCACTGACTGATATATTTGAGTACAGTAAATCAGGTACTACAATCATACTGAAAATGAGACATTTGTACTGTATAATTTTTGAGATATTTGACACCAAAGTTTCCTACTTCTGTCGTTGGACGAAGAAAATAACGAACTTCTATGACCTATAAAATGAATTTCTTCCATAATTCCCGGCACTGACTGATATATTTGAGTACAGTAAATCAGGTAACAAAGATATTTGACACCCATACTTCTGTCGTTGGACGAACTTCTATGGAGGCACTGACTGATATATTTGAGTACAGTAAATCAGGTACTACAATCATACTATCAGACCTATGACACCAAAATGAACTTCTATCTTCCATAATTCCCGGCACTGACTGATATATTTGAGTACAGTAAATCAGGTACTACAATCATACTGAAAATGAGACATTTTTACTGGATAATGTCTGAGATATTTGACACCAAAGTTTCATACTTCTGTCGTTGGACGGAAAAAAATATGAACTTCTATGACCTATAAAATTAATTTGTTCCATAGTTCCAGGCATTGACTGATATATTTAAGTACAGTAAATCAGTTACTAAAATCATACTGACAATCAGACATTTTTACTGTATAATTTTGGAGATATTTGACACCAAATTCCCATATTCTGTCGTTAGACGATCAAAAGATATGAACTTCTATGAACTATAAAATTGCGTTGCTCCATAGTTCCAGGCACTGACTGATATATCTTTGTACATGGCATCATGTACTACAATCACACTGAAAATCAGACATTTTTACTGTATAATTATTGAGATATTTGACACCAAAGTTTCTTACTTCTGTCGTTGGACGAAAAAAAATATGAACTTCTATGACCTATAAAATGAATTTCTTCCATAATTCCAGGCACTGACTGATATATTTAAGTACAGTAAATCAGGTACTACAATCATACTGAAAATGAGACATTTTTACTGTATCATTTTTGAGATATTTGACACCAAAGTTTCCTACTTCTGTCGTTGGACGAAGAAAATAACGAACTTCTATGACCTATAAAATGAATTTCTTCCATAATTCCCGGCACTGACTGATATATTTGAGTACAGTAAATCAGGTACTACAATCATACTGAAAATGAGACATTTTTACTGGATAATGTCTGAGATATTTGACACCAAAGTTTCATACTTCTGTCGTTGGACGGAAAAAAATATGAACTTCTATGACCTATAAAATTAATTTGTTCCATAGTTCCAGGCATTGACTGATATATTTAAGTACAGTAAATCAGTTACTAAAATCATACTGACAATCAGACATTTTTACTGTATCATTTTTGAGATATTTGACACCAAAGTTTCCTACTTCTGTCGTTGGACGAAGAAAATAACGAACTTCTATGACCTATAAAATGAATTTCTTCCATAATTCCCGGCACTGACTGATATATTTGAGTACAGTAAATCAGGTACTACAATCATACTGAAAATGAGACATTTTTACTGGATAATGTCTGAGATATTTGACACCAAAGTTTCATACTTCTGTCGTTGGACGGAAAAAAATATGAACTTCTATGACCTATAAAATTAATTTGTTCCATAGTTCCAGGCATTGACTGATATATTTAAGTACAGTAAATCAGTTACTAAAATCATACTGACAATCAGACATTTTTACTGTATAATTTTGGAGATATTTGACACCAAATTCCCATATTCTGTCGTTAGACGATCAAAAGATATGAACTTCTATGAACTATAAAATTGCGTTGCTCCATAGTTCCAGGCACTGACTGATATATCTTTGTACATGGCATCATGTACTACAATCACACTGAAAACCAGACATTTGTACTGTATAATTTTGGAGATATTTGACACCAAAGTCCCATATTCTGTCGTTAGACGATCAAAAGATATCAACTTCTATGACCTATTAAATTAATTTGCTCCATAGTTCCAGGCACTGACTGATATATTTGAGTACAGGAAATCAGGTACTACAATCTTACTGAAAATCAGACATTTTTACTGTATAATTTTTGAGAGTTTTGCCTGCAAAGTCCAATACTTCTGTCGTTAGACGACAAAAAAAATATGAAACTGTAGGAGCTCTAAAATGAATTTGCTCCATAGTTCCAGGCTGGGACTGAAATAGTTGAGTACAGGGCATCACATACCACAATCCTACTGAAAATGAAACATTTTTACTGTATAATTTTGGAGATTTTTGACAGCAAAGTCCCAGACTTCTGCTGTTGGACGAAAAAAGATATCAACTTCCATGACCTCTAAAATGAATTTGCTCCATAGTTCCAGGCTGGGACTGACATAGTTCAGTACAGGGCATCACATGCCACAATCCTACTGAAAACCTTATATGTTTACTGTATAACTTTTGAGATTTATGTATGCAAAATCCCATACTTCTGCTGTTATACAATCATAAATAGGAAAATGTCAAGTGTCAAACACTAATATACAAAAGAATATTTTAGCTCTGTAGTACTACACTATCACATAATAACTAAGAAAAGGTCTCACCCACCTGAGGCTTTTAGTATTTTCAAAGTGAAATGTTTACGCTGCTGTGCCATCTCTCTCTTTGCTGTACCAACGTGCTATTTTGGGAATTTTCGGAAAGGCCTCCATGACTGGCTTTGCCATCTAAACAATGACACAATATGTCATGTAATTTTGATAAAATAATGTTGCAATTGTAAATTGATCATAAATTGTTAATCGAGATCATTCATTAATTATTGTAATATCTTGTAATATTATTATTGAATTTGAATCCCTTGTTACATCGGAGTAACAGAGAAAGGCATGTCTTTTTGTTATCTTCGTTAATTTATATCTGTGCTTTAAAATGAAGGTCGCCAAGTGAGTTATTTCAAAGATAATTTTTGGCTGAATTTGTTGTGTTTGAAAATACAAATAAAGTTCTGGAAATAATCTTCAGTTTCCTGACATCAATGCACTTGTGACTTGTCACTGCATTGTTACAAAGTCCCTATGACACGCTAAATTGTAAGTTTGGCACACAGGATAAAAATATTTAAAACAATGTAAATAAAATTGTGTTTTAAAGAGCAGGAGTCTATTTTCATGTCAAGCATTACCATAGCAATGTCTGAACCATTTACATTTTTCAGACTGTGCTAAGATTAATCAGCACTCAGTGGTTGCAGGGTCCAACAACTATTTCACTCCATAACAAAATAAATTGCCAAGTGCCAGTTCTTATTCTTATTTAGATTGTACAAGAGATCCAGCTGTTTCTCTGTCATCAGGAAGTGATGGTACACTTTTGATGTGCCTGAAATGGTGGTGCCGGAGATATTATGTTTAGTAAAAATGTGTTTCCTATTCAATTATTTTGATGTCTTCATCTAAAGGTTAGAAGGATACATATGCAATAAAAAGATACAAGTGATGGAAATTGATGCGTACCCCCATATACCAGACAAAGCTATTTTCTACAAATTTTTGGAAAATCACAACTTCAGAGATGTAATTTAATGAAAATTCCTATATTTATGGAGCAGTGTTATGATTCTGTCAAATTGTATGTAGCCATTCATTTAAGCCACACAAATGTTTGTTCTATATTTAGTCAAAGATGTCCTATAGGCCTAAGGCGCAAATTCTTTTTAGAGCTCCACCAGTTTCATATTTTTTGTCGTCTAACAGCAGAATTATGGGACTTTGCTTCCAAAAATCTCCAAAATTATACAGTAAATTTTTTTATTTTCAGTAGTATTGTAGTATGTGATGTCCTGTACTGAACTATGTCAGTCCTTGCCTGGAACTATGGAGCAAATTCATTTTAGAGGTCCTACAGATTTTTATTTTTGATCGTCTAACGACAGAAGTATGGGACTTTGCAGTCAAAAATCTCAATAATTATACAGTAAAAATGTCTGATTTTCAGTATGATTGTAGTACATAATGCCATGTACAAAGATATATCAGTCAGTGCCTGGAATTATGGAACAAATTCATTTTATAGGTCATAGAAGTTCATATCTTTTGATCGTCTAACGACAGAAGTATGGGAATTTGCAGTCAAAAATCTCAAAAATCATACAGTAAAAATGTCTGATTTTCAGTGTGATTGTAGTACATGATGCCATGTACAAAGATATATCAGTCAGTGCCTGGAACTATGGAGCAACGCAATTTTATAGTTCATAGAAGTTCATATCTTTTGATCGTCTAACGACAGAATATGGGAATTTGGTGTCAAACATCTCCAAAATTATACAGTAAAAATGTCTGATTGTCAGTATGATTTTAGTAACTGATTTACTGTACTTAAATATATCAGTCAATGCCTGGAACTATGGAACAAATTAATTTTATAGGTCATAGAAGTTCATATTTTTTTCCGTCCAACGACAGAAGTATGAAACTTTGGTGTCAAATATCTCAGACATTATCCAGTAAAAATGTCTCATTTTCAGTATGATTGTAGTACCTGATTTACTGTACTCAAATATATCAGTCAGTGCCGGGAACTATGGAGCAAATTCATTTTATAGGTCATAGAAGTTCGTTATTTTTTTCGTCCAACGACAGAAGTATGAAACTTTGGTGTCAAATATCTCCAAAATTATACAGTAAAAATGTCTGATTGTCAGTGTGATTATAGTACCTGATTTACTGTACTCAAATATATCAGTCAGTGCCTGGAATTATGGAAGAAATTCATTTTATAGGTCATAGAAGTTCGTTATTTTCTTCGTCCAACGACAGAAGTAGGAAACTTTGGTGTCAAATATCTCAAAAATTATACAGTAAAAATGTCTCATTTTCAGTATGATTGTAGTACCTGATTTACTGTACTCAAATATATCAGTCAGTGCCTGGAACTATGGAGCAAATTAATTTTATAGGTCATAGAAGTTCATATCTTTTGATCGTCTAACGACAGAAGTATGTGACTTTGCAGTCAAATATCTTAAAAAATATACAGTACAAATGTCTCATTTTCAGTATGATTGTAGTACCTGATTTACTGTACTCAAATATATCAGTCAGTGCCTGGAATTATGGAAGAAATTCATTTCATAGGTAATAGAAGTTCGTTATTTTTTTCGTCCAACGACAGAAGTATGAAACTTTGGTGTCAAATATCTCCAAAATGATACAGTAAAAATGTCTCATTTTCAGTACGATTGTAGTACCTGATTTACTGTACTCAAATATATCAGTCAGTGCCTGGAATTATGGAAGAAATTCATTTTATAGGTCATAGAAGTTCGTTATTTTCTTCGTCCAACGACAGAAGTAGGAAACTTTGGTGTCAAATATCTCAAAAATTATACAGTAAAAATGTCTCATTTTCAGTATGATTGTAGTACCTGATTTACTGTACTCAAATATATCAGTCAGTGCCTGGAATTATGGAAGAAATTCATTTTATAGGTCATAGAAGTTCATATCTTTTGATCGTCTAACGACAGAAGTATGTGACTTTGCAGTCAAATATCTTAAAAATTATACAGTACAAATGTCTCATTTTCAGTATGATTGTAGTACCTGATTTACTGTACTCAAATATATCAGTCAGTGCCTGGAATTATGGAAGAAATTCATTTTATAGGTCATAGAAGTTCGTTATTTTCTTCGTCCAACGACAGAAGTAGGAAACTTTGGTGTCAAATATCTCAAAAACTATACAGTAAAAATGTCTCATTTTCAGTATGATTGTAGTACCTGATTTACTGTACTCAAATATATCAGTCAGTGCCTGGAATTATGGAAGAAATTCATTTTATAGGTCATAGAAGTTCGTTATGTTCTTCGTCCAACGACAGAAGTAGGAAACTTTGGTGTCAAATATCTCAAAAATTATACAGTACAAATGTCTCATTTTCAGTATGATTGTAGTACCTGATTTACTGTACTCAAATATATCAGTCAGTGCCTGGAATTATGGAAGAAATTCATTTTATAGGTCATAGAAGTTCGTTATTTTTTTCGTCCAACGACAGAAGTATGAAACTTTGGTGTCAAATATCTCCAAAATTATACAGTAAAAATGTCTCATTTTCAGTATGATTGTAGTACCTGATTTACTGTACTCAAATATATCAGTCAGTGCCGGGAACTATGGAGCAAATTCATTTTATAGGTCATAGAAGTTCGTTAAGTAGGAAACTTTGGTGTCAAATATCTCAAAAATGATACAGTAAAAATGTCTCATTTTCAGTATGATTGTAGTACCTGATTTACTGTACTCAAATATATCAGTAAGTGCCTGGAATTATGGAAGAAATTCATTTTATAGGTCATAGAAGTTCATATCTTTTGATCGTCCAACTACAGAAGTATGTGACTTTGCAGTCAAATATCTTAAAAATGATACAGTAAAAATGTCTCATTTTCAGTATGATTGTAGTACCTGATTTACTGTACTCAAATATATCAGTCAGTGCCAGGAACTATGGAGCAAATTAATTTTATAGGTCATAGAAGTTCGTTAATTTTTTCGTCCAACGACAGAAGTATGAAACTTTGGTGTCAAATATCTCCAAAATTATACAGTAAAAATGTCTCATTTTCAGTACGATTGTAGTACCTGATTTACTGTACTCAAATATATCAGTCAGTGCCTGGAATTATGAAGCAAATTCATTTTATAGGTCATAGAAGTTCATATTTGTTTTTGTCCAACAGCAGAAGTATGTGAATTTGCTGTCAAAAATCTCAAAAACTATACAGTAAAAATGTCTGATTTTAGGTATGATTGTCGTAAGTGATGCCCTGTACTCATATGTGTCAGTCAATGCCTGGAACTATGGAGCAAATTAATTTCAGAACTACTACAGTTTTATATTGTTTTTCGATTTAGCGTAGACATGAGGGACTTAGTAAAATCTAAAAATGTATAACAGTTAATTACTGAATTTTAAATATGGGTGTAGTTGCTCCTAAAATAAATAGTTGTTTAAAAATATTCATTATTAATGTTATCAACAAAGAATAACTCCAACAACACATTTCTTTCAGTTTATTTTTATTTATTTTGTATAAGGGACAGAAACGGGTTACATATTTTTTACTTGTGGTGCATATAATCCATTAATCTTCTTTTAAATGTATTTAATATTCACACCTTATTTTGAAAACCGGAAGTAGTCGCAGGTGTATTGTTCGCTAGTCGAGCTGGGCCATTAGAATGCATTTACCATCACTGCTGGTAAAAGTGCGCACTACAAATTGAGTGTCGGCTGATTTGACCACGGATATCCGAGTGTCGGCTGGCTTGACCGCAGTACAAAACACACTGTAACATACCACCTCAAATATGACTTAAGACACGTGAATAATGCTACATTTTACAGGTTTAAGCTAACCAAAAGGTAACTGGACTCATTAAAACTGTATAGCTACAAATAGCACGGCAAAAGACATGCAAACACCCTTTATGCTTGCTCTAGGCCTCAAAATATTAGCCCTTTAGAGCAACCTTGTAGCGGAATAAAAATGCATGGATTCACGTTGCGCCGTCTTATTTTCAACAACGCACATGTACAAGAAGGCTCCACAACTTGTAATGGCGGCTTTGCAAAGATAACATATCAATCATCTCCGACTGGTTTTTTTTTCTTAAGTTATAACATAACAGGAACAGCAAAGTAACATAAAATGCACAGAATATATAATTATAAAAGTAGCTTATCTCTCTGCTCTTTTAATGAACTTAAGGCAGCATGCTAGCATGTAGTTAACTTTCAGTCTCCCTCACCGGAGATTCTAAAACTTCTTTCCAAAGGAAATGAAAGTGTGAACGGCAGTTCACAATATCTAAGGCTTCTTGCCACTTTTACTAGCTCTATATTGCGACAAGAGAAAAAAAAAGAAAGAAGAAGACGTTGATCTTCTTCAGCCGCGCAACATTGAGCGGTTCAGCCTATAAGCATTGAGCAGCGCCATCTAGGGGAACGGAGGATTACAGCAATTACAGTACTTTGGCCCTGTGCATTTTAGATGGTAATAATAATGGTTTAAAAAAGGGCCCCTAAACCCCCTCCCCCCCCACCAAAGTGTTTCTACAAGTTGAGGGAAAACACTGTATAAAAAGTTGGTGAGTATCTATGTTTGAATTCAAAGACCATCTTCCAAAGATCTCTGTGCAGCAGAATTTGGTGCCAGCTTCGGTAAAAATCTAAAATTTTTAGGCTTATGTAAAATAAATTATACCTGGAAAGGCGATGTACATGGGTGTGTGGAAACACAAGAGTCACAGGAGATGCCATTTGGCAGGTTCCCGCTTCAGGCAAACACGTCACTACAGCACAACTTCTCTCTTTAGCAGCAGGCCTGGCCTCTCTCCTGCAGCCAGACTGAGACTAAATCTAAGTCACGGGATTCCCTATGAGATTACAGGCCTCCCAAATTGCACAGCGTGACATGCAAGTGACAGTTAAATGATGGCACCCAGACAATTTCTCACCTCTCATCTTTATTAGAGCCAGTACAAAACCTTTCAAAACTATTCAAATGTATACTTGTAATGGTTGCCCATGTCCATCTTTGATAGAGGCTACATTATATGTGGGGAACATGCAGTAGTGTATTGTTGTTTTTCCCATGTTGATAAAGTATGTAGCCTAGTTATCAGTGGCCAGGATTGGTATCACGTGTATGGTCTGGTGTTGGTGTATTATTTCCTTTTATTTTGAAATGTTTTTCTAATGCATACCTCTATATAATGATACTGGGTTGTGACGTGAAGGAGAAGGCTGATCGATTGGGCGAGAGAAGGACGGAGAGAAGCGGTCGGGTTCAGAGGGCGCAGCGTGGCAGTTTTTCCAGGAGATCCCAGCCTCCGGATCAAATACATTTTCGGTGGATTACAAACTGGGATTACTCCTTGGTACTACGGCGGCGACCCTGGTGCTGAGCGGACCGTGGCGAGGTTGCGTGAGTTGTCCGTGCGGACAGTTATTAACTGCGGCTTCTTGCCACGCTTCTCCGGCCATGTTTTGTTTTGTTTTGTTTGTTTGTTTGCTACCCTGGATCCGGACTATTTAAGTTTATTGAATGACATTGGTTTTGTTGGGACGTTGGGGTGTTTTGGGGGAAAAGTGTTTAAATGTGTGGGTCACTTTTAAGTGCGTTGACGTGTATGTACGGAGGGGGTGTGTCCGATGTGTAATAAGTTGTGTCATTAATACACGCAGTTAAACTTACAATCTATGGTCTACTTTTTATTTTAAATAGCCTGGTTATTGAGCCGGCCTAAAGGCATTTAGGGTGTTGGTAGTGTGGGGGGGGGGGGGTTTATTCAGGTGTTGTGTATTTAAAATAGGGAAAACAAGGTTATAGCCGATTGATATCAGGGATCCGCCCATTACCTTAATTTTAAGCGTTGTACCTTTCCTTTGCCGAGTGAGTTTGGGAATTGTTACATACTGTGCTGGCCAATCCTGGGGCTCCTTCCCACTACTGATCTAAGTCTACACCAGAACCAACACTGGTTACAGTTATATATATATATATATATATATATATGGACTGCAATAGAGCTGTTTGGAGCAGTTTGTGAACAGTGGTTTCTGATGGAAATAAGACATTTAAGCCCATTCTGATGTATGATTTTAAAATTAAAGGGTTACATGTCCAATTAAAGCTATATTTGAAATATGTTTCATGTTATGCTTGGGGTCCGGCTGGCCGTGAGTATTTGTTTTGTTTTCTATTTTTCTGAGTTTGCTATCGGCCTACCCTGTTTTTTCCCTGCTGTCTTGTCTCTCACTCCCCCTCCTGGTGACGCCAGCTGACAATCCACACGTGAGTTCCATCCACAGTCACCTGCTCCCGCCGCCCACACCTGCCTGCCATCTCCAATTAACGGCAGTACATCCACCCCAGCTCTCCATCCACTCCTCGCTTGATCGGTGCTTCGTTCACCCTGGTGAAACTTGTAACAAGCCTCTCGCTCGTGTTGAACATTTAAATCCCTGTGTTACTAGTTACTTACTTCTTTTGTTTTCTCTCCCCCCAGTCATCACTGTTAACATGTTATTTCCCCTCTACACTGTTCACTACGGCAGAAGGTTTTCCCAGTGTGTGCAGGTTGGCGCATGCGTGGAGTTGTGTAGTTGGTTGTGCGGTTTATGGTGGACACGTGTGTCCAAGCTAGCTGTGCACTGAATAAAAGTATGAACTGAATAAACGTTGTGTTTATTAGCAGTAACATTGGTAGCAGAGGATTGTTATAAGATGGCAGCTAGTTATAAAGTTCCGCCGAAGTTTGATGAAGCCAGACCATACGAGTGTTGGAAAAATGAAGTCAGTATCTGGACGAGGGTTACCGACCTCGACAAGACGAAACAAGCCCTTGCTGTTGCCTTGGGACTTGAGGGGAGAGCTCGTGAAACAGCGATGGGAATACCCGCTGAAGAGTTGGACAGTGAAGACGGTATGAAAACGTTGTTAGCTAAATTGGACGACGTGTTCTTAAAGGAAGAAAAGGACCGCGCATATGAAGCCTATTCTTATTTTGATGGCATAACGAAAGAGAGTTCCGTTTCTATGACGGACTACATAATTGACTTCGAACAACAATACAACCGGATGAAAAAGTATAATATGACGCTTCCTGATGCTATACTGGCTTTTAAGCTGTTAGACACGGCCTGTCTCGACGAGAAAAGCAGACAACTGGCACTGACGGCTTGCACGGAGTTGAAGTTCTCCTCCATGAAGTCGGCTCTAAAAAGGATCTTCGGAGGAAAAACGACAGGTTCATTAAACGGAATACAAATGAACCAGGACGTGGCGTTTTTCACAGAACAAAGACCACAAGGAAGAGGAAAACGGAACACAACATGGCAAAGTGGACAACTAAGGCAGCCATTACCGGGGACTAATCCACTGGATAAGTTTGGTAAGAGATCCAGATGTGCTATTTGCCAATGCACGTTTCATTGGGCTAAAGACTGTCCTCACAAGAAAACTGAACAAGTAAGAATAACTGAAGATGCAAATGTAGAGGAATGTAACATTACATTGTTTACAAAGGCCTCCATGTCAGATGCTGAGATATTTATGACTGAATCATTGGGATCTGCGATTATTGACACTGACTGTACCCGTACTGTGTGGGGGGAGAAATGGCTGGAAAGCTATCTTGATGACCTCACCCAAGATCAAGTGAACAAATTGATGCAAACAGAAACTCCCAGTTGCAGACCATTTCGGTTCGGAGATGGCAATCTGGTGTATTCCACAAGAAAGGTTAAACTACCAGCTAAAATAGGACTAACAAAATGCCACATTGAAACTGAAGTTGTCAAGGTTGACATTCCACTTCTGCTGAGTAAAACATCCCTTAAGAAGGCAGGGACCATTTTGGACATGGAAAAGGACAGTGCAGTGATGTTCAAGCAATCCATACCTCTTGAATTCACTAGCTCTGGACATTACTGTGTTGACATCAGAGACAGTGAAACTAGAGAAGGTTCAACTGAAGAAGAAGTTCTAACAGTAACAGAAAATATGTCCCCAGATGAGAAACACAAAGTCCTTCTGAAGCTCCATAAACAGTTTGGTCACGCGTCTGCAGACAGACTACAGAGGCTCATTCGCAGTTCAGGGAACAAGGACAAAGAATGCTTTACCGTCTTGCAACAAATAGTATATGACTGTGATGTATGCCAGAAGTACAAGAAGACAAAGCCAAAGCCTGCTGTGGGCTTGCCCTTAGCTTCGGAATATAACGAGACAGTGGCCATGGACCTGCATGAGTTGGAACCAGGTTTATGGTATCTTCACATCATCGACCACTTCACACGTTTCAGCGCAGGAAACATTGTGAAAACAA
Organism: Etheostoma spectabile; assembly: GCF_008692095.1. Taxonomy (NCBI): domain Eukaryota; kingdom Metazoa; phylum Chordata; class Actinopteri; order Perciformes; family Percidae; genus Etheostoma; species Etheostoma spectabile. The sequence continues at coordinate 95,966 of NW_022602782.1, read as the reverse complement.
AGAAGTCGTCTGAAATTGTCAACTCCTTCATTCACACTTGGATTAGTGTCCATGGCGCCCCCCAGAGGCTGTACAGTGACAATGGTGGAGAGTTCAACAACGAAGAGATCAGAGACATGGCTGAAAACTTTAACATTGAGACAAAAACAACAGCAGGATACAGCCCCTGGAGCAACGGATTGCTCGAGAGACATAACCAAACACTGACTGAGATCATCCAGAAGGTCAAACGAGAGAATGGATGTGATTGGCACACTGCCCTTGACTGGGCCCTCATGGCTAAGAACAGTATGCTGAATGTTCAGGGGTACAGTCCATATCAATTAGTGTTTGGACGGAATCCTAACCTTCCATCTGTATTAGTTGATAAACTACCTGCTCTAGAGGGTACCACCATGAGTGCTAGAGTAGGAGAACACATTTCAGCTTTACATGCTTCCAGGAAGGCATTCTCAGAAGCAGAGTCTTCTGAGCGGATAAGAAGGGCAATAAAAAAGCAGCTCAGGCCCACAGATGACATGTATGTGACAGGAAACAAGGTATATTACAAAAGAGCAGATTGTCCTGAGTGGAAGGGACCAGGGATAGTTATTGGTCAGGATGGAGCTGTTGTATTTGTAAGACATGGAGGGATTCTAGTTAGAGTGCACCAATCCAGGCTCTGTAAGGTAAACACACAGGAGTCTCAGGATGAGCCAACTGTGCAAGACAACAGGGAGACAACAAGCAAGAGAGGCAGTTTAAACAATGTAGCAGAAAGCTCAGATGATGAAGAAAACACAGACAGCACACACACCAGTGACACACAACAGACACACAACACTAGTGATAGGGGGAAGAATACAGGAGAAGTGGTTCAGCCTACAATGACACAAAGTGAAACAGATCACAGTGTTGGTGGCAACTCTGTCTCTTCTGCTGGTGTAAAGTTAAAAACAGGTCAGACTGTAACATTTATGAAACCTGAAGATAGTCGTCTACAGAGAGCCAAGGTCTTAGGCAGAGCAGGAAAGGCTTCTGGAAGGCACAAAAATTGGTTTAATATACAACATGTTGAACCTGATGGCAGTGATGGGCAAAAGGAGTCAGTTGATATGTCAAGTGTTGATAATCTTAACATTGAGTCTGAAATGGAGAGTGATATACTCATAACAAAAGACATTTCATTTGATGCCGCCAAACAGGAGGAAATAATGAGTTGGTACAAAAACAATGTATTTGAGGAAGTTAATGATGCAGGTCAAAAGTGTGTCTCTACCAGATGGGTCTGTAGTCTCAAGGATACTCCCAATGGTATAGTGCCAAAAGCACGACTCGTAGCCAGGGGTTATGAAGAGCTGAATATTCACGAGCTGCAGAAAGATTCCCCAACCTGTGCTTCTGAATCTCTCAGATTATTATTAGCAGTAATATGTCAAAACAAGTGGCAAGTCAATTCCATGGACATCAAGTCTGCTTTCTCACAGGGCATGCAGTTGTCCAGAGAAATCTATGTCCGGCCCCCTCCTGAAGCAGAAAAGGGAAATATTCTATGGAAACTAAACAAATGTGTCTATGGCCTTGCAGATGCATCACTGTATTGGTACAACAAGGTGAAAGAAATAATGCTGGGTACAGGTGGAAAAATGTCTCAGGTAGATCCAGCAGTATTTTATTGGCTGGATGAACAGTGTAAAGTGATTGGAGTACTTGCATGTCATGTTGATGACTTCCTTTGGGCAGGCTCGGAAACTTTCACAACAGAAGTGATCCCTACGCTGAAGTCTGCATTCCATGTTGGGCGTGAGGAACATAAAAAATTCTGCTATGTGGGAATGGACTTTGTTAGTAATAATGGTGTAGTTCATGTACATCAGAATAGTTACATTGAAAACCTACAGCCTGTCCAACTGCAAGCAGCACGTGCTGTGCAGAGAGATGCCTCTCTTAATGAAACTGAAAAGGAGCAGCTTAGGTCAAAAATAGGCCAGATACTATGGGTTGCAAAACAAACCAGACCAGACATTATGTTTGATGCAAGCAACTTAGCGTCAAATATAAAAGATGCCACAGTCCAGTCTATTCATGAGACAAATAAGGTCCTCAGAAAGCTTAAATCTGAAAAGGTGTCTCTCAGGTTTCAGCATTTGGGAAACAGTGATGCTCTACACGTTATTGTTTTCAGTGATGCTTCTCTTGGTAATCTCCCTGATGGGGGTACACTTATGTCAGGCTCATTCCAAAACAGGGTGAGCCATAACTAATGTGTCACTTGGGTAACATCGGACCTGTCTGTATGATTTTAAAATTAAAGGCTTAAATGTCCAATTAAAGCATAATTTGAAATCTTCTTCAGCCTGTTAAAGCCATATTTTAACTTTTTTTAACTACTTTAAAAAGGAATCCTTCTGTTAAAGGAGAATTCTCGTCAATTTCAACACATAGCTCTTTTAGTGAATTTGGAGGTCTGTCAGTAGAGAGAAAAATGAAACCATTCAGTGGTGCCTACACCATGTTATCCTCCTGCTAGAGTTTGCACCCAACAAGTTTTAAACTTGTTTATAGCCTCTAAACATGCTCAAAATGTCATTACAAGTGCTGAGCCATGTGCAGTGATTCCTTCAAAGTGAACACAGCGACAATTACTACAGTAGATGTGACAGGCATACAAGTTGTGTTAATTCAACCAGTGCACATGATGCTGAAGACTACAGTTTCAGATTTGGGAAAATGTAAAGATGAACTGTGTGTGTGTGAATGAGGGTCTGTCCAATTTCACAGCTTTTTTCACACGTAGCTAGTCCATATTGGACCATGTCCACAATACACAGACTTGTCAAATCTGCATCATGGTTTTGATTCTGGACCTGGTCCAATGAGGGCAAAGTGAAAAAAGCAGTGAAAGCTCAGTTTTTTCATTTTCATAAATACAATGAATTAGCTATGTACTTTACTTTTTTCATAGATTGCATAGATTGTAAGTACAGTATATGAATGTGAACTATACAGTGGGGTTCGAAAGTTTGGGTGTGACGTCAACGTCACACTCATTCAACAAATAACGATATTTAGGGACAAAGGTAATTTACGCTCTCTCTCTCGCCTCGCAGTTTCAGGAAGTGCAGCGTTTAGGCGACATGTGCAGGCCAAACATTTCAGCTGTTTAGACGAGCTCCAACTTGGAGCGGAAGTAATGACTGTAAGCTATCTAGCAAACATAGTAGAATTTAACTGAGATGTTCAGTGTATCGTTTTAGTTTCTAGTAACGGTCATAACGACACAAAACATGCTGCTGGTCTGCATGAAACCTAAATGACTTGAAGGTACGGCAGACTGTCCGACCATTCTATGAAATGTATTGTCTTAAAATATGCTGGAAAGTGGTCTAATATTGTTTGTTTTTTTATATAGGACTGTCTTCAAGTGCAACATTGTCTGTCATTGTTTTTTCCCACATTAATTTAAAGTAGTAAGTATGTCTACAACTTGTTTTCTTTTTCAATTGGGTTTGTTTTTGTCCATTTCAAATTTATTATTATTATTGTTAAAGGGTAAAGAGCAATATCCCTGACGGACGCTGCGCAATTTTAGGGCTGGTTATAGGCTCCAAGATAGCTTTAGAGACCCCTTATTGCTTGCTAGGGTGGTTGAAGGTGTTGCTTTCTATTGTCCCTGCATGTAATGTGTGAGTTTTAAAGTGTGCTGTGATGTTTTGTTCTATTGCTCTTTTATTGTGTGTATTAGGTCCTAACGCATTAATAGCCTCTAAACTATTCCAGTACAATTTTGCTTTTTATATCAAGTAATTGAGACGGTGCCATTGCATTTTTTTAAAGTCGCTACTGTGTAGTTCCACACTGGTGCTTGTTGGCCGTTATTTTTGTAGTGTTTTGAATCTATGCAAACTGTGTGAATAAAATTCCATTTTTATTTTGTACCTGGCCTCCCGTCCTGGTTTGTTCTGGACACATACCTGTTTTCAATCACTACACTTGTGGAAACAACTGTAGCTACATTACAAAATTCTGTTTCATCAGGGTTCAAGGCAAGGCAGCTTTATTTGTAGAGCACATTTCAGCAACAGGGCAATTCAAAGTGCTTTACACAAAATCAGTTAAAAAGCAGATAAAAAATTAAAACTGATAAAACACATGAATAATCAGATAAAAATATAAACATTAAGACACATAAAACACAAGAATAAAAGTTACAGTGCAGCATAAGAAATTAAACACTAAAGAAATGAACAGTCATTTAAAGAAAGGCAGCATGAAAAAGAAAGGTCTTCAGCCGTGATTTAAAAGAACTGAGAGTAGCAGTGGATCTGCAGGTTTCTGGGAGTTTATTCCAGATATGAGGAGCATAGAAACTAAACTGCTTCCCCCTGTTTAGTTCTGACTCTGGGGACAGAAAGTAGACCTGTCCCAGATGACCTGAGAGGTCTGGGGGGGTCATAGTGTAGCAGCAAATCAGAAATGTATTTTGGCCCTAAACTGTTAAGTGATTTATAAACCAGCAGAAGTACTTTGAAATCAATTCTTTGAGGCACAGGAAGCCAGTGCAAAGACTTCAGAACTGGAGTGATGTGATCCAGTCTCTTGGTCTTAGTGAGGACCCGAGCAGCAGCGTTCTGGATCAGCTGCAGCTGTCTGATTGATTTTTTAGGGAGACCTGTAAAGACCCCGTTACAGTAGTCAAGTCTACTGTAGATGAAAGCATGCACCAGTTTTTCCAAATCCTGTTGACACATAAGTCCTTTAACCCTTGATATATTCTAAAAATATGGATGCACCACATGAACTTGTGCTACTAATGGGACAGTTTAAAAGTGCCAAACAAATGTTTGACATAGACCTCCTCCTTTAAAAATGAAGAATACACACTTTTTAGAAAGATTTCACCTGGTCCAGCCAGAGGAATTTTTTCTTGGTCACAGGGCAGATACTGGACGGAAACGGAGACAAATGAAGCCGGTTTTGGCACCAGACACTTGTCAGTATGTACCAATACTTGAAACAATCAAATTGAATTGAAGATGTCTACATCTGTTGGTTTGGCTGGGGTGGTCTGCGGTGGAAGAGCCTTCTCCCTTTCTTTTTCCAGTCCCTACACTGTGGCGGGAATGACCTGGGAGATGTCGAAGCCGTCAACCTGGTCGCAGGAATGGCGGAGGACCTGCAGCTACTACTGGAATTAACAATGTGGCACTAGAGATTCAACTACTTCTTTTTATTATGTAGACTTGTCTTGTGACAATTATTTATTTACCTTAACCCACAGTGTTTTATGTATGGAATTTCCACTGGATTGTAAAAGGTGAACTACATTTTTTAATTCAATTTTCAACATAATCTTAAATAAAAAGATACAATGTTTGTGGTTTATGTAATTTTTAAGTTAATGCCCATTTCAACGTGCAATAAAGGTCTTTCTAGAGCTACATTTTGTTTTTCTGACGTAACTATAGGGACAAACAGTATTGTAGTCATACAAGAGGACATTGGTAATTTGGTATAATTTATAATTAAATCAAGTGTAATTGAAAATGCAATAATTGCTGTTTAATCTGTGTAGGGTTATTGTAAATGTATTATAACAAAAGTATGATCACAAATTGCATAGGAAAAAAAAAACTTATTCAATGTAATGATCGAATCAAATCTACCTAATATTTACTGCATTTACATTTTTAAAGTGAAAACTAAAAACTATACAAGGACATGCATGTCAAGATCTAATTCTAACAGTTTAAATACAATAAAACATCCATACAGTACATCCAATAAAATATATAAATGATATGCCTAATACGTATTTATGAAGTGGTAACTGTTAGGTGTGAATGGTGTACAGAACGCAGAGCCAGGAGTGTGAATTAACAGCTTTATTTAAAGTACTGAAGTATCGAGTCTAGGTTTCCGAGGGGGAAAAGCATGTCCAGGCTTCCAGGGTGAACCAGTATACAGTCCATGCTTCCACACCAACTTGTGGCCAAATTGAGTCCCTTCACACTCGGGCTACCCTTCCTTTGTCTTTAACGTCACAAATGAAAATAACGTTCAGGATCTCTGGGAAAGGAAACGTTATTCGTGTCTCCATTTCACACATCTCTGCAGGTTGATTGTGGTCGACAACGCTGTCGTGGTTAGCTCGCCAAAACTCTACTGCCCAAGTTGCTGGCTGGCTACGCAACGTTAGCTATATCCGCTAGCATACGTACAGGCCTTCTTTAACTGTCTATGGTACAGGCTAACTATAGCCTGTTAGCTTTGTGTGTAACGTAAGAAAAACTCGCCCATCTCGTAGGAGTAAGGCTTACCATTTAATTTAATACAATTATGGTACAAATGGTGCACTAACGCGTGGGTAATGTAGATATTGCATTAAAGATCAGCCCCCCCACTCAGATCAGCTGGTATTCTGTCTATAATGGAGTGGTATGGAAATTTTTAAGTGACCCCAAACTTTGGACCGGTAGTGTATCTACATTACCCATTATCAGCAACCATTCCTCCAATCATCCAAAGGCACATTATGTTTACTAATCTGATATCATTTTAAAAAACTAACTAGAAAAACACTGGCAAACCTATTTACAATTATGTCAGCAAATAATGTAATCTGGAAACTGCTGCCCTGGTTAAAAAAACAAGGCAACTGATCTCAGCTGGTATCCTGTCTATAATGGAGTGCAATGGAAATTTCTAAGTGACCCCAAACATTTGACCGGTAGTATGTATATAAATATATATATATATATATATATACATACAAATGATTCACACACATTTGCTTGTTGTCCTTGAGCACACTCTGTAGATAATTTCTAACACATCTCTTCTTAGAATGTAGTTTAGTGGAGTTGCTTAAGAATTAAAGTGTCAATCCTGGTTTAGTTCAAATTTCTATTGGAATGAAAAAAATGATATTGTGCTGAGAGTTTAGCAGTCTGGAGCAATGAATAAATTCTGTTTCTATGTTCTGGAGCGCTGAAACCTGAGCTGCAAGCGCTCAGAATTGTGTTTCTGTGTGCCAAAATGTCCAGTGGGTCGAAGATAGAGACCTAAGTAAAAGATCAATGCATTCTTCACATGAAAGTCACATGAACACCCATAAGGATGTTTGTTATGAAGTGAATGGTTTTCTATCCAGCCTGGAACGTGTGCCTTTTTCGGGGTCGTTGAGCATTAAGTCCAAACTGTTAAATCCAGGATTTGTCCACTTGATGTCCATAATTTATCATGTTTTTGCTCATTTTTTCTCCGTGCCTTCGGTAGATCTCTCCTAAGAAGCTGGGTTGTAGCGGGCACAATGAACAAGGTCACAAGCTAATGTTCATACCAAAACATTGATATTCAACAAATACTGTTTTTTTAGTATACATTTATTTATTTATTTTAATTGTGGGAGTAACCGGTTCACCCGGAGAAAACCTATACAATTGTTTGAGGAAACCAGATCACCTGGAATGAACTCACACAATTGTTTAAGGAAACCAGATCACCTGGACTAAACCCACACAATCACCCTTCATGCTGCCAGTGATTGGAAATGGTGGTTGTGGTTGTCGGAAATAGTGAGAGAACCTCACCTTTTAATGCCTCTCCTGAGTAATCTTGATGAGCTCCTTGTAGCGTTAGTGCAGTCTGTGGTGAGCTTATCAGAGATGGGTGGTAAGGGTACATACTTTGATGTGATTTTATACCCGTGCTTGACTGTACTAGCCGAGAGCTGAATGTGTGGTAAGGTCTTCAAAGCTGGTAGTGTGTTTGGTTGACACAGTGGAAGGAAGCTGCCTTTTAAGGTGTCTCTCTGCTGAAACTTTGAACGGGTCTGATGATGTGGGCGATGCACCTTATCATCGATGGGTGGCATGTGTACATGGTCCGGTGTTTGCTGAGACCCCTCCATGGCTGAAAGGGTGTTTGGTGGAACTTGAGTGAAGACACTGCCCTTTAATGTGTCTCTCTCCTGAGTCTTGAGCACATGCCCATATTTGGACCCAGTCTGGTCCAGCTGCATGTGTGGCGAGGTCTTCATAGCTGGCAGGGTGTTTGGTGGAACTGGTGTCAGGACACTGCCTTGTAATGTGTCTTTCTGCTGAAGCTTGAGCACACGCCCATATTTGGACCTAGTCTGGTCCAGCTGCATGTGTGACGAGGTCTTCATAGCTGGCAGGGTGTTTGGTGGAACTGGTGTGAGGACACCGCCTTTGAATGTGTCTCTCTGCTGAATCTGGGTCTGAGGATGTGAGCTCTGCACCTTATCAAGGATGGGTGGCAAGTGTACATGGTCCGGTGTTTGCCAAGACCCCTTTGTACCTGACAGGGTGTTTAGTGGAACTTGAGTGAAGACACTGCCTTGTAATGTGTCTCTCTTCTGAGTCTTGAGCACACGCCCATATTTGGACCTAGAGGGGTCCAGCTGCATGTGTGGCGAGGTCTTCATAGCTGGCAGGGTGTTTGGTGGAACTGGTGTGAGGACACCGCCTTTTAAGGTGTCTCTCTGCTGAAACTTTGAACGGGTCTGATGATGTGGGCGATGCACCTTATCCTTGATGGGTGGAAAGTGTACATGGTCCGGTGTTTGCTGAGACCCCTCCATGCCTGGCAGGGTGTTTGGTGGAACTGGTGTCAGGACACTGCCTTGTAATGTGTACTTGTTTTGAAGTGGGTTCAGTCCCCTGCTTCACGGCACCATCAGATTGCTGCATGTTTGCTAAGCTGATGGTGTCATTAGTGCAACGTGTAGTTGGTCTGGTGTTTGGTGGACATGGTGTTGATGTAGTTTTAGACCCCTGGTGGACCTCACTAAAATACAGATTTTCCAGGGGTTTGTTAGTTTGTTCAAAATAATTGTAATTGGCTTCGCTTTTTATTAAGTCAAGTCCTGACTGAATCTTCATCATCCGTCTATTTACACGATCAAGTAGATCCTCTGTTAATTTGTCTCCAGGCTTCTTAGGGCTGACTACCTTGTCTATTCTGTCACAGAGGCTTTTAATGCTGTCTGTCAGTTCTTCTGACTTTGATTTTGTTGGAAAGACAGGACGTGCCAATGGAAAGTTGCTTGTCTTCGTTGTGCTTGGTCTGCCGGTCTCCTCCTGTTCAGCATTCTCCTCAAGGCTGATTTGTGAAGCACCCCATTGGTCTTTCCCAAAGAGGCCTATGTAGGTTCCTGTGTTTTCCCACAGACAGACATTGCAGTTCCCTGCGGTAATTAACTTTTCACAAGTTGGGTTACAGTGAACACTCACCACCCCTGTGATGTGAGATTGCCAAGAGTGCAACAGAGGAGGTGGACACAATGACACGCACCACCCATTTATATCCTCAAATGGCTCGTTGTTTGCCTGTTTTTTAAACCCAAAAGCCTGAATGTCCCACTGATAAATCTTTCCGGTACTATCCCCGGTCATTAATATCTGGTCATTGGGATCAGTTGACATGGTGGTAATGACTGCTCCTTCATCCTTCACTGCTCTGAACTTTCCAATCAATCCTCCCTTGCTAATAACAGACCAGGCATATATGTTGCCATCTGAAGACGTCAGCAGTGTGGCTGTGTGAACTTTAACCTCCCTGGTCTTCAGACATATGATAAGAGGTATGTTAATCACATCAATGTCATTCCCATTCAGGGATTTACTTTTTAGAGGTCTTTTCCCAGTGCCTCTGACATGCTTTGGACTCTTGTCACCAAGCAGACTCCCTGTCTGGCCCTGAGTGGTTTTGTCTGCCATGTTTGTCCGAGGGCTGTTGCTGCCATTGAGCCAGTAGAGAACTTCGCCACTGGCGGCCTCCCAGATGACAATATTTCCATAGCTGGAGGCAGTAACCAGTGTGTTTTCATGGACATCCATTGAGCAAATGTCATCTAAATAATAATGCTTCAAAAATCTGTTGTCATATCCGTGTATGTCCAGGTCATAAATGATCTTGGAGTTCTTTCCCGACACAAACACCCTATTGTCTACACAGACGATACCTGTCACCTCCCTTTGTACGGTAACAGGAAGAATGGCAAGCTCTGTTCCGTTGTTGAAGTTCCAAAGTTTAACTTTTCCATCCTGGGAAATTGTGATCAGTCTGCGCTTTAGTCCATCAAATGAAATAGCAACATGCCCCACGTACTGATCTGGAGTCACCTTGAACTGCATGGCGGCCGTTCCTGTTAAGATATCCCACACTGTCACCACGCCATTTTGGCAAACAGAGACAACCTGTTTGAAAATGTTGTGATAGAGAGCACAGCACAGGGGCTTGTCATGCGATGTTAATGCATTTTTAAACACATCAGTTCCTCTTCCAAGATATTTGCCAATATCTGTGTTAGCTAGGACTAACTCATTGTTGTGTGTGTTGTAACACACACTGGAGATAGGACTCTGCATCATTTCTTTTATCTTGAAGCTTTGCAAACAGATCATTGCATCCTCTGACCAAACACATATATGGTGGTCCAGCGATAAACTAACAAAAACTTTTTCCTTGGGATTTAACATTATATGGGTGATGGGTTTGGCATGTCCCTTTAATTCCTGGATGCATGACACTGTTTTATGGGGAAACCACGTCCTCAGTAGGGCGTCCGTCCCACCGGTCAGCAGATACCCAGAGGAAGTGGAGTATTCTACACAGGTGAAGAAGTCCACATCTCCTCTGCTCTTAAAGACTGTTGTAGACATTTTGGTTGCGGATGTCTTGGGTAGAGAAGCAAGGACCATTGTCTTGGATGAACTACCGCAGATGGCAAATGAGCTAAGTGATGGAAAGTATTGAATCTGACTGCAAATGTCATTAAAGATGTTGACCTTCACACATAGAAAGTCTTTAGAGGGGTTTTTTAACAGGGTAGAAACATAAACAGTTGGGTACTTTTGCAGAGAGATTTTCTCATATGCATCTCTGAAGAAGAGGCCGTTTTCACATATGTTGTTGGAGACAAACACAGACAAAAAACCTTTTACATCGCCAAAGGAAAACACTGCTTTAGTGCCATTGGACCAGTAGTTCATGGTATTCACTATGTTGTCCTCTACTATTAAAGAGTGGCTGGTTGAAAACAACTTAGGGAATTCATTGCAGCGATAGAATATTAGTTCCCTGTCAGAAGTGGAGATAGCCAGTTGCTTGAGTTCACTGATGTAGACCATGTCATTAACGTGCATTTTCTTGTTGTGTGAAAAAGGAAGTGTGTTTTCCTTTTTGTATAATTGAATTGGGTATGAGGTGTCAAAGCTGTCAGGCCAGAAGTTGAGGATACCATTCGAGGTGATGGAGAGGTATTGACCTTTTTGGTAAGTGCTGGTTTGTCCTAATAAAACCTCTGAACCATGGTCAGGTTTCCTGTCATTCTCGAAGGGACGGTGAATCAGACGAACAATCAATCTATGTTGATCCACCGATATCATTTTTATAGGTTTAGGAAAGATTTGATTTTTAAAAGCCATATTTTGTGATGCCTTGTTTTTGTTCACCAGGTAGTCTGTTAACTCCCCGAGGTCCACACCTCCATCTCCATTTGTGTCAATCTTCATGTGGAGGGCAATGAGATCTTCTTCATCCATAGTAGGGAATAACTGCTTCAGTCCTTCACAGAATTCTTCAATGTCCAATCGTCCATCTCCATCAGAATCCGCCTCATGAAATAGCGTTACAATCTCTTGCACATTTTCAGCAGTAAACATTTTGTCCGTCTTTGTAAGTTCACTTCTAGAATCCATTTTAGCGTTCTCAGTTAGGTCCTCCGACCGAATTAACCAGTTAATAGAGTTGCTTAAGAATTAAAATGTCAACCCTTAAGATGTCAATCCTGGTTTAGTTTGAATGATAACAATGCAATTGTGCTGAGAGTTTAGCAGTCTGGAGCAATGAATAGAATTCTAGTTCTATGTTCTGGAGTGCTGAAACTTGAGCTGCAAGTTCTCACAATTGTGTGTAACGTTCTGTGTCTGCGTACCAAATGTGCAATGGATCGAAGATACTGACCTAAGTAAAAGATAGTGACCTCAGTAAAAGATCAACGCATTCTTCACATGAAAGCCAATGATGATGTCATATTTTGTTATGAAGTGAATGATTTAAAAAAAAACTTTATTTAACAATTTATAACATACAAATACAGAAATTAGTAATTGACTGCAACTTTTGAATACAATTGAATACAACTTATCTCATTGCATCTCTAAAAGCAGATAACAATTCAACATTCACAGCTTTAAATCAAAGAAATATTTTTTTTTTGCTCATGTCACATTATTACTCACTGTGAGCTCATTTTTCACTCCATATGCAAGTCTGGTATCTAACATTACCAAACACAACCATGGCCAGGAATATCTCCTAAATGTCTGTTGAACAGTATAACACAGTTATATTGGCATAAAACATAAAAATGATACACGTTAGTTAATGGTATTTGATTATTTATTAAAACAAAATATAGAAAAAAAAACATTTTACAATTTCTTTTTTCACCTTCTTTCTAGGGTAAGTGTTTTTTCTTTGGCGATCTTTTAAACAAAACAGGCTTTTTTCAAAGCCCCCCAGCAGGTTTTGGGGTTAAGAGGGTTAAAGCATGGTTTAGATTTATGAATATATTTGCCTAATAATAACATGAGGTTAATATATTTCGCTGTAGTCAAAACCAGTGATGACACTCTTCCAGTCTATTTTAACTTGCGTCTTTGTTTTGCATAGTATAAATTCTTCCAAGCCTGACAAAAGCTTCATGAAATACTTAATGTGCCGATTTTTCCATGTCACTATCACAAAAGCTAATTTTGGCATCAATTTTAGATAAATTGGATGGGTATATATGATGCAAGATTTTTAGGGTGTATCTCCTTTACTTAGTTATTTATACAGGGTAAAAGCCAATCGTTTTCCCATCCTACCTCTTAAAGTAAAGAATTTACCTCTTGGTGTAATCTGCTTTTGTTCTGAAATAATTCTGTGATATTTTTGTTTATATATTTAGAACTTTCAATTACTATTCCATTGAGATGCAACTTTAATTCTGTTCTCTCACCAATTCCAGCTTGAGCTGTCATTAGCTGGTGGATGCCATACGGTAAAGCTTTGCTTACCAAACTATATTAAAAGTAATAGGAAATGATTTGGTTATCAGGACATTTTTTCACAAGTTAATATATTTCCAGTATATATTGCCCATTTATTGCATTTTTCTGTTATTTTATTTAATAATGATCTTTCTTCATACTAATTTCCTATGTATTTGTCCATCAACCTGCCCAGGGACAAGACTAATGTTTTATTATGCGCTGTCCCTTGTCTTGAAATAAAAAAATTACAGTATCAGCATAAAGGTGCTCTAAATCCAATTTGTTAAAGTAAATAGAATAGTAATATATTCATCATTCCAGATTATTGTTTTGTGTGGAGAGAAACATAACTACGTAACATAACTTCCATGCCATCAATGCCTGCTGGTAGAAGTTGAACAACTGCAGAGGAGACTTTACAATGTTAAAATTAAAGGACAAGAGAAATTGGAGGGTTGGAGGAGAGTTATTATTTTTCTGCCAAAGGGCATTGTTTTCTCATTAATTATATGCCACTTTGCAACAAACAACAGAGATAAAATCGATCCACCAAACATGATGGAACATCAACAATTCTTTTGTACCTTAAAATAATGCTTCCAAAATAGTTTCAGTGGTTCATTAACTTGTTCAAAGGAGACACGGGAATAATGGGAATGGTAACAGTAATGGACAAATCCGCTTCCAAACTATAGGGGGACCAAAGAGGAAACGTGCTTTGGTGCCTACTGAGGTGCTGGTTGACAAGCAAGTAGCTAATGCTAATGCTTGGTCTGTACCGCTAATTCTTAGTGGGTAACATAACGCACTCAGTTATTTTTAGTTTGATTGTTTTGACTATGGTTAACAACTCTGGGCTAACCCACAAATTCATCAGTAACGTTAACTGCATAGATAGACGACTAATCTAATGTTAATTTAGCCAGCTAGAACACCCCCATCTGCCTGCCTCACTCATGAGAGCTGACAAAAGCCCCGGGGACACAGCCTCTCCACAGTCAGCCCCCAGCCAGCTAGCAGCCACTCTGGTCAGCACTTAACTCTGGTACTAAGGACTCTTAGGCACTCAAGTCAGAGCAGCGGCCATTCAAAACGTTATTCCGTCCCTCCACCTCGCCATTCCAAACGTTATTCCGTCCCTCCACCTCTCCTACTCGCTTTAGTCGTCTTTACAGTTGGCTAAATTAGTAATAGTAATTTAAAGATGTGGTAGCATTGCATCTGGATGGGAAGCATAACTCTGGGAGTTGGCGATTCTCACTTCTCACTCCGAGACACAGGTTCGTGGATCGGAGTGTCGCAAATTTCTTTTCCCATTGCGTATCGTTACATCCCTAAGTAACGGCAAAAAAAAGAGCTGGTAAAAAAAAATCTGGATACACCCTTTGCTTTGGTTGACAGAAAGCAGTCTATTATGAATAGATTTGTTTTAGACACATGTTAAATAACATTTAAAAAATCAAACTTTTTTTCAATAATGGACCTTTAATGCAGTGTGCTATTTATTGCTAGTGATTGCCAAATAAAGCTACATGAATAATTAGTTGTATTTGTTGACCCATTTAGATGGGTCTACTGAGAACCAAACCATCTTGGTTGATAGAACAAGGCTCAACAAATTACTATTTAGTGTGCTTCAAACCCTTTGTTGAATAAAGAGTGCCATCTATTTGGCTCAGGGAATAAAGAATATGATCTGTGAAGCTTCATTTCAAGATCACTACTTTATGGAACAGCTCGTAAGCCTAATAGTCATATACATTAGTCAATTGATGCCTGAATTTCTTCGGACATTGTCAATGAGATAAAATGGAAATATAATTCTTTAATAATGAATGGTGAAATTCCTGCAATAAATATTGTTAAATTTGAACTTTTAGTACAGTATAAGAGAGCTTTATAACAGCTTAATCAGAAAGACGACTTCAGTCTTAGTTTTACTCCTGCACTAATTACTACTTAGCAGTTTAACATCTTAGAGGGTTAGTCACTTTGACAATGTCACATCATCATCATCATCATCATCATCATCATCATCATCATCACCTGGATCTGCCTGGAATCAATCTGATGATAATGACGATTATTCTCTAGTTGTGTTCCAACAACAGACACATTGTATAAGTCTGGTTAGCTAAATGTAACAATGTCATTGTGGGAAAATAAAAGCTCCCCAAAAAAATGAAAAAAGCCTGTTATGTTTAAAAGATCGCCAAAAAAACAAGTTACCCTAGAAAGAAGGTGAAAAAAATAAATTGTTGTATCTAATTATGTATGTCATCATGTTAAAAAATCTCCAATTCTGCACTTTGTTGTCTTTTCTTTGTATCCATCTGCCGTTAGATTTCAAATTAAGAAACAGCAACGATTTATAATAATTTATACTTTATATTATTTTATTGGAAAATTACAATTTACCAACAAATTTACAAATTACAGTTTGTTTTAGACACACTAAACACAGGCCTGAAATACACACACACGCTAAGGTGTTTACATGCACAAATGGAGAGATGCAAATTATTTTCAGCTCAGAAATAAACAGCCAGCACTTGAGAAAGACAATTTTTGTATCTCCAATTCTAACCAATCCACAGTGCTACCCAGCCTGTGGCTTTGTACCTGCCCAGATTCCCCCAGGTCTGAGGCCGGTAACAAAAACAATATTTTTGGGAGGGCAACAGCTATACATATTCAGCATATTTCAAAGTTGTTATTTCTCTGAGGGACCCCTAGGGGGTTCTCAGAGTCACTGTAGGGGGGCCACGGTCTAATTCCGTGAATCTGCCACAGAGTTTGAGATAAGGTGCCGTGTTCATTTCACAGAATTCTGAGAAAAGCAGTGTGTCTTAGTATAAATCAAAAAGTATGTGAATTGCATACTAATACTAATCCCAGACTTTCATGGATTTTAGGTAAATGCACAAATATCTGTGTTTATACAATTATTTATCAAGGTGAGACATGAAAAAGCAGTTTTAGAAAGATAAAAATATATTTGGGCTCACCAGGTATAGGGGGTTGAGGGGTTGTGCAGTGGTCTAACCCACGTAAAAACCTAGTGAAACGACATATTCCACATTAGAAACATGATGTCAATGGGAAAACGTACTGTTCTAGCTATAAAAATGGCCCAATCATCCACAGTGCATGATATTTTAATACCGCTTCATACACACTTCACAAAGACGTATACCTCTGCAACAATCTAAAATAACATTTTCCCCAACCAGATTGGGCTGTATGCCCTGTCTCCCTCTAGTTTAGGAAATAGGGGGAAGCGGAAAATAAAAAATTAAATTAAATAAATAAATAAATAAAAGAAGATAGAAGAGAGCATCCCTCTGTCTAGAGGAGGTGGATATGAGAGAGCAAGAGAGAGAGAGAGAAAGTATTCAATTTTATTTATATAGTGCTTAATCACAACAACAGGTATCTCTTTGCCCATAGCGATGTAACTAAGGGATGGTTCAGGACTCTCCTGAGCCAGCCCTAACTATAAGCTTTATCAAAGAGGAAAGTCTTAAGCCTACTCTTAAAGGCTCCTTCACGTGTAGCCTAACGCTCACCTAGCTAGCCTGACACATATTTCTGTTCAAATTAAAACTTGTTATTTGCTACGTTAGAAAGACATGGACCAGTATTTTTTCAGGAACAATAAACAAGTGTGTCTCAGGGAAGAAGACATGACTGGAGAAAAACTCAGTCACATATTTCAGGTAGAAACAATCCATATGTTCTCTAGGCTACGGCATCAGTCTGTGAGGGTAGCCTGGTAACCTGACCCTAGACGAGCTGTTTCAATCGTTAATTGTTAGCCTAATTTTAAACGTCATTCAGAAATTTAGAATTTGGAGTTTTACTCTCAGCATTCACTGAAGAAAATGCAATGTACACTTTCTTAACAGGTCTCAACTCGTAGTCTGTACCTGACTAACGATGCAAATGTGGCATTGTTTCCGGGATTATCTGGCGTGTTCAGCTCATTCGACCTTACTGCAAGAAGTCATCATGAGGTTCACGGTGAGGACGAGGACGCCTCACCAGCTTCAACTAACGTTAGCACGGGCCAACGTTTCGCATTCGTGCAAACACCTTCGACTGCTGCGAGTTCAACGGCCTCCGCCTCCCCCAGAGCAGTCCCTCAAACATTTTAAAGCTAATGTATTCCTAAATTGGTTGTTAAACAACAGTGATATGATTTAATATTTTAAAATGTACTAATTAGGTGACAGGATAGGAAATAAAAAAAACGTAAATGTAATTTCGTTACAAAACACCCAAAATTAGTTACCATTTGATGATATGCTAATATCAACTACAGTTGCCATTCTTCGTCTCCTTTGTAGCTATTGTGTAATAACATTTACTAGTACTTTTGCATTTCATTTACATTATGTACATTCATTTTTCCACCTGACTCTACCAAGTGGCCCACCACTAGCCTAGCTTAGCACAGATCCTGGAGGTAACCGGTTCCATCTAGCCTACTGCTCCCAATAAGTGACAAAATAATAATCTGTCGACATGTTCCTGTAAACAATAATATTAATCTTTTTTGTACAAACATTGAAATGCATGGTTTTTAAATGTTAATGTACACTTACCTTTTGTTACTATTAAAAAAAACTACTTTTTTAAATCAACCCGTTGGCCTACCCTATCCATTACCACTCCTGTACAGTGACTTCTATAATGTTTGGGCCAGAGATTTATTTGTCTATGTTATGGGACAGACAGGCAGACTCAAATGCACAGCTCACAAAGACAGATTTATTGTAATATTGCGGGGAGAGAGAGGGAGAGCGAGGTAGGAGGCGGACGATGGAGCACTGGAGCGGAGGACCGGAGGACAGGTGAGGGGTCAGGAACTGAGAGGAGCCCCGGCTGGGGAGCGGGGAGGAGACACCGGCACAAGGAGGAGCAGAGGAGAGGAGAGGAGGCTGGTGAAGAGCGGCCGAAGAACGGATGCTGATACGAGAAGAGGAGGGGGCGCTGAGGGAGAGGGTCCGGGGTCTGAAGCCAGCTGACCGGAGGAGAGGATCACTGAAAAGTAGAGCACAAGGAAGGCGAGTACATGAGATAGGACACAAGGGGAAAACCGTGAAGAAGTTCAGAATTCTCTTCTGATGAGGTTCACCCGAGTAGCGGAAGCAACGATCAGGTGAAGAATGAGAGCAGGACCGGGGTAGATATACTGTGGCTGATGTAGATTGCAGGCAGGTGTGATTGGCGGGAGCGGGTGATGATGAGCAGGTGTGGCGGAGAGGATTGCTGCTGGCAGACTGGCGGCAGGTGTAGGCAATCAGCTGGCTTCAGACAGGAGAGGGGGAGGAAGAGGGAGAAACAAAAACAGAAAACAGGACAGAAGAAAAATGCAGGGAAACAATAATACAATAATACTCAAGGCCAGCTGGACCCCGACTATGACAGTCTACCTGTCAACTTTTTTTATTAAGTCCAATAATCTGAGATAGAATTTGAGCTCATCCCCATCCCCCTGCTGTTTTGTTGTGTGTTAGACAAGAGTCTTGTTTTGAACTGATGAATTACATTAGTAGCTGCCCTGACTTGGCCAAGCTACATTCATGAATAAAACCCTTGCTTTTGTTATTAAGTTGTTGTTGTTTTTCCCCTTTTCTAACTTTTTCAAACAAAAGGTTAGGCTTCCACCCCACCACAGTTAAGCAAAGCTGCAATAAAACAACAAGTACATATTTATTAACGTTGTTTTCCCTTGTAACAGCCGAAAAGATGACGAAGCTGCAGGCATTGGAGAGGTCACTGAGAAGTTAGAAGAGCTTGTGCTGGCATCCCAGAGCCTTCCAGATATCACTGCAGCAATCAGAGAGCTCACCAACCTGGCTGCCACTCAGAGAGTCATCCTGAATCATCCACAGCTACAGACCATCAAGCAAGGACTCTGCTGTGTTGTTTGTATAACTAAGTATGCAATAGATATTGTCCCACATGAAAGATAATTCTGGATCTATTTTATTTTTTGTGTGACAGAATTTGAGATTTCCAAATACAAATCATTTTTACATTCTCTACCCAAGATCAGCTGTCTCATCCACAACAATTAACTGCATCTACTGATGCAAACCTTTTTGTACCAGCTCATAGTGTAATGTTACAAAAACAAAGTGTAATGTTTAAGCACTAAAGTTGTACACTTGTTTAGTAAAAATAATAATAATAATAATAATAATTTATTTGACAGGGACAGTGTACATTAATCAACATTGCTGTAAATGCACCAGAATTAGCCAAAAGGCTATTTTTCATCCGTTGTCCCTGGACAGATCTTAAAATTGTCTCCCTAAAAAACAACAACAATAAGAAAATTACAGTCAACAATACAAATAAAAAAGTAGTAAAACAGATAAAACTCTTTACAACACGTTGATAAATACAGTCTACAAATGTAATACAGACATTAGGGAAAATAAAAATAAAAAAGATACTACACAATAGAGACACAAGTTGCAGCACGGTTGGGTAGAGTGAAAATACATTTTCTTATTAATGCCGACATGTCTGATGTGTTATGAACCAGCTTTTTAGATGTTTTTTGAACAGAGTGTAAGTGGTGAGGTCTCTGATGTTCTGAGGGACAGAGTTCCACTCCCGTGCTGCTGTGACTGAAAAGGCACTCTGACTAAATGCACTTCTCCGCAGAGGAACAACACAGTCTCCTCGGGCCGACCCTCGTGTTACTCTCTGTGTGGAGTTCCTAATAAAATAATAAAACACTATCATCCAATACATGAAGAAAACTTTGAGGACAGACGGGATAAATGAGAAAGACAAATATTTTGTCTTTTAGAGTTCATCGAGGAGCCCGTCTTCACACTGTGTTGTTGAAGCATTATTGGTTGCACAACATGTGTGGAACAGTGGCAGGAGACGTCTGTGCACTGTGCAAAATGCAGAGAGAACACAGCGGACAACCACATACTTCAGGTTAATGGTCTGTCAGAGGCATTTTCTGTTCTAAGATCCCTTTTTGAAGAGGAGTAAGATTTTGCAGTGTTTAAGTTTGTTTTATCAATTCAATGTGTCGGTCAGAGTTCTTGTACAAGTGATGTGAAATTGTTTTTGTTGAAAATGTGACTACTGTTCTTATTGACATCACTGTTTTTACTGATTTAAACAGTTTCAAGTCATTTTACTTTTGTCAGTAATTCACATTCTGTAGTTCAAATAGAGCAAATGGTTTTCACACATTGCGCTGAGGTATTGTTATGAGATAGAGCAATGCCTCTTTGTATGGAGCAAAGTCATTGTTAACCGCTCTAGAGAACAAGTTTCAAATGTCTGAATATTTCTCTGCAAACTGATTCTCGACGGCAAGTTTGTCCTGTTCAGTTAAAAATGGATCAACTCCAAAAGTAGAATGGGTTGTCAGTGAAGATCCCAGCTGGCAATATCATATTGTGATGGCAATATCAAACATAAATTATAAATACAGTATTGCATCACTTCAAAGTGCTGCAGAGATAGGTTGCAAGAATCTTAAAAAACCTTAAAAAGGTTGTTCTTTTTAAAACTCTGTAAAGGTCTGCTGCTTCAACTGAATGAGGCAACAGCTCCTGTGGTATTTCTTTTGGACACCCACTGGCAGCCAAATTATTCGGTATACCTTTACCTGTAAAATAAAAGAACATACTGTTAGTCTTAAAACTTGTGAATGTCTGTTGTAATTATTTTTATCTTTGCAGCAATGGTTTATATGACCTGGAATTCTGTGAGCATTCCATGACTCAACCATTCTTGTAAAACCAATCTGGCACAACTGGCCAATCAAGCTGGACACACAGTATCTTCCATGTGTAGTTCCTCTTGATGCACCAACTGCAGAAGGGCTGTCTTCAGTGGATATTGACACGATTGTTCACCTCAGGCCAGACTTGTTCAACTACGTGGTTCTAAAATTGCCACAATGATGACAAATTAGTCAATGTGTTCAGGTGGGTAAAAGAAAAATGTATAAAATAATTAAGTCCCATTGCGTAAAATATGTTTTTTATGGAGATTGAAATCTGTATATTTACCAACTCAGCTGTCAGTATACTTACATAAACATACTGTCCACCTAACTGAACATGCAAATTGGCCGCTGGTCTAGTCAATTTAGTTTTACCAGGAGTGCTGCTTTAAGGAACCTTTCCCCAAATGGACTAACACAAAAAACAAGGTTTGTGAAGTAACCACAACATTAAGTTTGGATAAACTCCAATGTGGTTCCTTCTGCAGCAGTTCTGTATTGATTTGATTTTTTGGTGACATGTGTTGATGTGATGGACAGAGGGGGGTTTGGTTCTGGCCCCCAGCATTTACACAACCAGCCTGCCACCTGCTGGACAAAGAGTGAAATTGTTTTAATGGTGTTCATACTTGAATTTAAAATGCGTTGTGTTCTTTTGCATAACGTTATAGATAATGGCCTTTAAGATACCAGCTAACGTAATATACTAACAATTATCCTGGCATCAGCCTGCACTTCCACCCCTCTGCCGCCCTAACAAGCTAAATTAGCTAACGTTTGTCTGGGACTGTGTTTGCGCATGCTCTGGAGTGAAGGTTCCATGTTATGTAATGTCATTCCCGGTAATGAGGCCCAACAGGAGATGGCATAAACCTTTTTCAGTTTTTCTCTGTCTGTATGCAATCAATCTGGTTTCAGCATGGGCTAACACATTACGCCAGCAAGCTGCGTCTAAGCTCAGTAAATCAGAGCATGGTGCGGGGTTTGCGGTAGCATAAAGAGGTTTCGTCCGTCTGGTTGCAACAGCAGATTTAACACTATTGCATGTCATGCTCAGTAAATTCAAATTCTGTCAACAACGTGTCTCCACAAAACAGAGTAAATCACTAATTTAGGACCTTCTTGTCGAATAATAAGACCAAAATAAATACCAGAAAGACAGACCATAATTCCCTCAACAAAGGATCAGAATACCTTTTATAAACGATTTGCCCGATCATTTTTCAACCACTTTTAGGGGGAAGTGAAGGACACCTTTGTAGGCTTAAAAAAAAATTACAAAAACGTCACAATCACTATCTGTTTTGTGAAAATCTTTAGACAGGATCGCGGGGTGGTCGGCTCCAAGCAGATAATCTTCAAAGACTGTTTTCTGCCAGGCTGGACTGTCCCTTTGCCTCGCCACAGAATACAGTAGAAAAAACACTGTTTCTGCCAGGATGGACTGTCCCTTTACCTTGCCACAGAATACAGTAGAAAAAACACTATTTCTGCCAGGCTGGACTGTCCCTTCACCTCGCCACAGAATACAGTAGCCTACAGCTGTGAGATACAGACTCACACTGTCAATAATCACAAACACTGTTTTCTGCTGTTGAGTTATAAAAAGTTATAAACTGTGTGTTATGCAGCCAGGATGGGATTAATGTGCATATGTCTGTGAAGAGGGCAGGATGGCCATTTGTTCCTCACCTTCCCCCCCTGTTTCTCTGACTGTAAAGTATTGATCTGGTCAAGTCTAGCAATAAACATATGGAAAGGGGCTTCCTGCTATACAACAAAAGGTGGTCCTCTCTGTCTCCAGTTCCCTGGGGTTTTAGTCTAGGCTAAAACAATACAATGTTGATTGGAATATGTTGATGTCAGAGTTTCACATTTACACGACATAACCATTTGCCCTGCAACCAAAAGCGACCCCCAAAGGTGCAGACCATCATTGGTCAGCAATGATGCACTCAACATGCTGTCATGACAACAACGGACCAATGAGAAAGGATTTGAATGCACCATGGGAAAAAGAACAGCCCCCCGGTGCAGAAAAATAAAAGTGTGAACTAAGAAGTTTCAGGACTGCTTTCATGTGACTCCGTCAGGAGGAGCGTGGATCAGTCCGCTGTCAGCTGCAGTGTTACTATGTTTGTTTTGTCTCTGATTGTCTTTGTCTCATCATCTTCATCACTGCTGTTGCATTAAACCTTTTCTCAATTCTCAATTTGACCCCCAGCCTCCTTTACCCTCAGAGATCCAACGAACGCGATATTAGTTATGAATTTCTTACACTGCTAAAATAGATGTGTCTCTTTATTTCCCACAGAACACAGCAAAGCAACAGGCTTCCAAGCAACAGGCTTGCACAAAACTCAATACGTGATGCAGAGTAAACACTACTCCAAAGCTCTTACCTTGACACAGGACTGGAGAGCCGTCAGTCCGGACAGAGCAGCATCAACGTGGCTGGACGTCCCGTACGTGACTCGCAGCTGACTCTGTCGGGTCGAGGGACCCTCCGTCTTTTTATTCTCTTAACAAACAAGGGGTCGTGTGTGAGCGGGGGAGCCAGTCCTCGCTCTCAGCCGATCCCCTGGTGAGTCCGGCGTCCTGCTCCGAAACCATGTTTCCAAACAGGAGCGCCAGGTCTCAAAACATGTAGCGCCGGTGCAAAGCTTTTCCCGAAACATGCAAAGCCGTTCTCAAAACATGAGCGATCAAAACAGGTTGTATAATTGATAAATGAAACACAAAACAATAATAAATTGATAAAACAATAATAATGGTTATACAACAGTGAATCAACAAGTTATACAAGTGACCCACTTAGCTGTTGTCAAGGATCATAATGCAAAATAAACTTTTTCCTCCACACTATCAAAATGATATGGGAAGCGTGGATCAGTCCGCTGTCAGTTGCAGTGTTTTCATGTTTGTTTGTGTCTGATTGTCTTTGTCTTATCATCTTCATCATTGTTGTTGCATTAAACCTTTTCCTAATTCTCAATGTGTGAAGGTCAACATCTTTAATGACATTTGCAGTCAGATTCGATACTTTCCATCACTTAGCTCGTTTGCTATCTGCGGTAGTTCATCCAAGACAATGGTCCTTGCTTCTCTACCCAAGACATCCACAACCAAAATGTCTACAACAGTCTTTAAGAGCAGAGGACATGTGGACTTCTTCACCTGTGTAGAATACTCCACTTCCTCTGGGTATCTGCTGACCGGTGGGACGGACGCCCTACTGAGGAACTAACACGGATATTGGCAAATATCTTGGAAGAGGAACTGATGTCTTTAAAAATGCATTAACATCGCATGACAAGCCCCTGTGCTGTGCTCCGCCGCTGCCCGGTGCCCGGTGGCCGGTGGCTGCTGCCCGGTGGCTGCTGCCCGCTGCCCGGTGGCTGCTGCCCGGTGGCTGCTGCCCGCTGCCCGGTGGCTGCTGCCCGGTGGCTGCTGCCCGGTGCCCGGTGGCTGCTGCCGGTGGCTGCTGCCCGGTGGCTGCTGCCCGGTGGCTGCTGCCCGGTGCCCGGTGGCTGCTGCCCGGTGCCCTGTGGCTATTGCCCGCCAGCAGACTTGCGAGTTGTGTCAGTGTCCACTCTCTCTGTAAAAGTAGAGATGAGCGGCGCAGCGTCCGTGGTCTCAGCCTCAGGTTTATACAGGACGCGCTCCAAAGATTAAGTGTGATGATAATTAATATTCCAAGATGATAATAATGGCAGACTGGTCAGAGACCAATACATTCATGATTTCATTTTCTTTTTGCTTGTCCTTCTCTAATAAAGGGTAGTTTGTGTTACTCCTTAATAAGTGGGCCTATTGTTTTTTGTTATAGCTTACATTGGTTTCATAACTTTCTCAATTAGTCTCCCATCCCTGGACCAATAACGTGGCCTATGTACAGCACGTATGTAGTGTAGTTTACATTCATCACACTGGGAACACCACAATGCTTCTTAATCTTTTTATTTTGGTGCGGTCACTTGTCAGAAGAATAAAAAAACATGAATATTGTTTTACATATGTTCACAGCGTGTATTAAAGTCATTTACTATTTTTTCTAGTTGTTGTCCCTTTCTGATTGTTCTGTATGAACATTAATTGTACAAAGAATTAGATATAGCTTATAGAGATTTGTGCATGGTTAAAACATGTTCTCACGTTGTGAATAAGGGTTTGAAATTGAGCCTAAAGTCCGTAGGGTCCATTTCCCGAGGAACATTAGTTTCCTCTGCTCTCTTTTGAGACAAAGTAGATATTTTTAAACCCCCACACATTCAGTCGGGTCCGCTATGTCGTTTTTTTTTTTTTCTCCGTTTGATAAGAGCCGTATTTCCCTTTTTGCATATTCTTCCCCTCCTCGTTACTGTCCATTAGAAGCTGCTGCTCATTGGGCGAAACATTTGGCGCATGCGTCTTCTCATCTCTGCATCAGTAAATCTGTGATCGATAACTTGGTCTATTTGAGAAAGCCGTGAACGTGCACTTATCCCAGCTATCTACACCTGGCTTGACATAGCTTCCCCTGTTAATCCTGGCTCGGCAAACGTGCAACCGATGAAGCCGCGATGAGCAGGTCACACTAAGTCAAGCTGCGCTTTTTCATTTATCCTGGATATCTTTATTCTACTTTCGAGCAACAGGCCCCTGGTTTAAATATATTTTCGGTTGATGCCTTTACAAATGTAATGACGCACTTACGCCACAAGAGGGAGTATCGTTAGGTGAGCGCTAGTTGGAACAACGGCTTCCGTCCCTCAGACAGAGGACAGCCTGCCGAACGGACGCTACTAATGTGTCCTGTTGCTTTTTCCTGCATCAAAACAGGTCCGTAAGTGTGTGTTACATCACCAAAATATGTTTCGAAGCACTATAAAACCATTTAGAACATTATCTGAGAAGAATTGAGGCAGAAAATGTGTGTTTTATTCGAGTTAGAAACTTGTGTTTCTATACACTTGCAAAGTTTTGCTAGCTCCGGTATATAAACAAAGTCACAAGATGGCGGCCCTAATGTCGTACTTTTGTTGATTTTTGCTGCAGCTCCTTGACATCGTCAGTGTGTAGTTGTAACAATGTAATGTTTATTAAGGTTGAAGAGAGAAGCAAGTTAAGATGCTTAACTACAGCTAGTAAATGTCAGAGAACAAATTAAGATTATAACAATGTTGAGTTAAAGAACAGATTTGTAAATTCATATACTATACGATGTTCCATGTTGACACCAGGGCTGCCAACTTTTCCAAAAACCTTGGAGTGAGATTTGGGGGGGGCCGACCCATATTTTGCCGCATACAAAGCAATTTCTTTTGGTCTTTATCCTTTAGGGTTTAAATTGGGATTTGGTATATGTGGGTGGATGGGGCAAGGCAAGGCAAGGCAGCTTTATTTGTATAGCACATTTCAGCAACAAGGCAATTCAAAGTGCTTTACACAAAATCAGTTGAACAGATAAAACACAAGTAAAAACAGTTAAAAATCACAAGCATTAAAAACCGGTAAAACACATGAATAGACAGTTAAAAACAAAGAGAAACATAAAACACAAGAATAAAATTTACAGTGCAGCATAAGAAATTTAAAGAAATGATTAGTCATTTAAAGAAAGGCAGCATCAAATAGAAAGGTCTTCAGCCTTGATTTAAAAGAACTGAGAGTAGCAGCGGATCTACAGGTTTCTGGGAGTTTATTCCAGATATGAGGAGCATAGAAACTGAAAGCTGCTTCACCCTGTTTAGTTCTGACTCTGGGGACAGAAAGCAGACCTGTCCCAGATGACCTGAGAGGTCTGGGTGGTTCATAGTGTAGTAGCAGATCAGCAATATATTTTGGACCTAAACCGTTAAGTGATTTATAAACTAGCAAGAGTACTTTGAAATCAATTCTTTGAGACACAGGAAGCCAGTGTAAAGACTTCAGAACTGGAGTGATGTGATCCAGTCTCTTGGTCTTAGTGAGGACTCGAGCAGCAGCGTTCTGAATCAGCTGCAGCTGTCTGATTGATTTTTTAGGGAGACCTGTAAAGACCCCGTTACAGTAGTCAAGTCTACTGAAGATAAAGGCATGGACAAGTTTTTCCAAATCCTGTTGACACATAAGTCCTTTAACCCTTGATATATTCTTAAGGTGATAGTAGGCTGACTTTGTAATTGTCTTAATGTGGCTGTTAAAGTTCAGGTCTGAGTCCATGACTACACCAAGATTTCTGGCTTTGTCTGTTGTTTTTAACATTGTTGTTTGAAGCTGAGCGCAGACTTTTAATCGTTCCTCTCTTGCTCCAAAAACAACCACCTCAGTTTTTCCTTCATTTAATTTCAGAAAGTTCTGGCACATCCAGCCGTTAATTTGTTCGATGCACTTAGTCAGTTTTTGTATTGGACTATAGTCCCCTGGCGATAAGGTTATGTAAATTTGTGTGTCGTCCGCATAACTATGGTAACTTATTTTGTTTTTCTCCATAATCTGAGCCAGTGGAAGCATGTAGATGTTAAACAGAAGAGGCCCCAGAATGGAGCCTTGCGGAACTCCGCACGTCATATTTGTACGCTCAGATGCATAATTACCTATAGACACAAAGTAATCCCTATTCTTTAGGTAGGATTCAAACCAGTTTAGTACTGAGCCAGAAAGGCCAACGCAGTTTTCCAATCGGTCTAGTAGTATATCGTGGTCGACCGTGTCAAATGCAGCACTGAGATCAAGTAATACTAAGATTGAAATTTTGCCATTATCTGTGTTAAGGTGGATGTCATTAAAGACTTTGACAAGAGCCGTTTCAGTGCTGTGGTGTGGTCGGAAACCCGACTGAAAGGTATCAAAACTGTTGCTTAGTGACAAGAAATGGTTGAGTTGTTGAAAGACTACTTTTTCAATGATTTTACTTAAAAACGGAAGGTTTGATATTGGCCTATAGTTGCTCATTAGTGACTTGTCTAGGTTGTTCTTTTTTAAGAGTGGCTTGATTACTGCAGTTTTCAGGGCCTGTGGAAAGATACCTGAAAGAAGAGATGTGTTCACAATCTGTAGAAGATCAGAAGTCTCCCTAGGGGGGTCTGGGGGTATGCCCCCCCAGGGAAAAAATTTGAAAAATAAACCATTAAATGGCACTTTCTGGAGAGTTTTTTTGCAAAAAAAAATGGAGAAATCAAGTCTTACATGATATGTGCAAAACTGTAGGGTTAGGAGCCTTTGTGTTGTTGTATCAACAGGTTTTAGGGCATTCAGCATTTACATTATTAACTTCTTATGATATAAGAACTGACCCACACAATGTGCCAAACATAATGAACCACATGAAGAGACAGTAGCATATGTCAGCAACAGCTGAGAAGATTTGGGTCTGTGGTGAACAGGTCCAGGGGTCCCTGGTGTAGGGACCAGGGACCCAAAGTTAAATTAATGTTGAGGGATCAACTAAGACCACTGAAATTCTAAAGAATGAGAACCACTAAGTTACATAAATTCTAATCCTTTAACCTTTGTGCCAAGGCTCAGTAATGTTTGGCCCTCGTCCTCTGGGCCCCACTTACTGTTTTTACTTTTTTGTGAAAATAAAGACTATTTGTTCATTTTAAAAAACATCAAATTAATTATTTACAGTTACATTTAGAGAAGCAGAGGTTAGAGATGCACAATAGTGGCCCAACGTTGCAGTATCGTATATATATATATATATATATATATATATATATATATATATATATATATATATATATATTATAGTATATATAGGCTAGTATAGCTCAGGTGTGTTTCACCAGATTTCTGCTCATATTTACAACTTTGTGCACATAACTCCCCCCATCTCTGTTGTCCGAGATGTGGAGAGTTGTATTAATATAGTCTGCTGTGCATGTCATTCCTCCGCTGATATGGTAGATCTCATTCAGACCGTCTGACAGACGCAGAGGCCCATTTGGGTCTCTGGTCTCTGACAGAGTTTAGAGGTGGCCGTACGCTGCTCTTTATCGGAGGTCTACGCATGGATGCAACGCGTCACTGCCCCCCCAGCAGAGCGAGTCCACTACAATGAACTGAAGTTGCTACACTACCAGCCGCGCTGCTCACCTCCATCTTTACAGAGAGAGTGGACACGAAGCGACGGACGGTCTGTGATAATCAGAGCTCATACCTGAAGCGCCGGACGGGTCTGTAATACTCAGAGCACATACCTGAAGCCGGGGAAATGCACCTGGGATGGCTCGTGAAAAAAATGTTCTCATTTTGCGACAATTTGAAAATTCCACAGACAGGGAGCGCTCTTGAACCCCCTCACAGTCTCTGAAAGCACAACTAGTCGATCACAAGTGGCTCAACAGGTAAAAACATAGATAAACTCATCTTTCAGAAATTTGACCGACCGGGCTGACACTTCAGCGTGAGAAATCGGGGGTGTGGCGTGTGAGCGTGTGAAACCAGTCAAATGCGTGTGTCTCACGGCCAATGCGTGAGAGTTGGCAGCCCTGTGACACCAGTTCCACCAAACATCCTGTCAGGCATGGAGGGGTCTCGGCAAACACCGGACCATGTACACCATCAATGATAAGGTGCAGGGCACACATCGTCAGACCCAGTTAAAGATTCAGCAGCAAGACACAATCAAAGGTGGTGTCCTGTCACCAGTTTCACTAAACTGCTGGACCAGACTATGTGCAAATATGGGCGTGTGCTAATCCATCTGATCAAGATTACGCAGGAGGGGCATTAACAGGTAAGGTTCTCTCACTATTTCCGACAACCGCAACAACCTATTTCCAATCCCTGGCAGCATGAAAGGGTGATTGTGTGGGTTCATTCCAGGTGATTTTGTGTCCTCAAACAATTGTGTAGGTCTACTCCAGGGGCCTGTTGCACGAAACTAGGATAAGGGATTAAGCTGGGATATTCAAGTTATCCTGGATGAATTTAGCTTGGACTCGGTTGCACAAAACCAGATTGAATTAAGCCCAGCCAAGTAACCATGGAGATTTAGGCTGAATCCCATTTCTCCATTTTACCCCTACCCGTTGGCCCTTACCCCTACCCCTTGGCCCTTGAAACCAAGGGGTAAGTGGTAGGGGTGAAAACATACCCCTATGAAATGGGACACCACTTGGTGACATCACCATGCAGTATTGAGCACAAACCTCCAAGATGCCGTCTCTGTCTGTTGATTGTGTGGGTTTGGACAACAGTGTCATATGGATTTAAATATTTATATATTTTAGGTTCACTTTGGTGGTGCAGAGGCAGATGTTCTTATCTGTGTAGTACTTAGGTCTGTTTGCAATACATATGTGTATACACATGTATCATGTATACATACATACATATACACCTTGTATACATGGTGTATACATACATATACACCATGTATACATGGTGTATACATATACACCGTGTATACATGGTGTGTGTATATCAGTTTCAGTTATCACCGTTTTGAATGTTATTGATGTTCACAAGAACATTTTGTTGACAAAAATCTGTCTTTATTGGTGATAAATTGAACATAACAGGCAAAAACGTTACATAAAATTATGTTACAGAACCATTATCAACTATTAGAACCATAACTAACATGTCGCACACATAAAAAGGCTTCAAATGTGTAAAACTAAAAAATACAAACAAGACCACAAATAAACAAATTAACTACAGCTGTTCTGATATTCCAGACCAGTCTGAAGCCTGTTGGCCAGTAACCCCCCCCCCCCCCCCCCCCCCCTCATATTTTATCAGTGTCCCATATCAAAACCAACAACAATATACAAGTGCATGAACAATGAACAGGAATTAATTACAAATGATTACAATAATACAGTACCAATGCAATAATGAATGGGTACAACATGAACACAGGATTTAGGAAACGTCTGCGTTTTCAGCCCCAAACTGGACCAGCTCCTGTGTCCTCCTGTGTGATACAGGGCGGTATATGTGAAGCACGTAGCGATGTATCGTAGACCGTTATTATTAATATATATATATATAGCTATACAATCTATGCGATGTATACAGTCCATTCAAGGCAGAAATATGTGGGACTGTTCAACGTTAGCGTTAGTGATTAGCGTTAGCATTGCAAGCTAGCAATTTTTAAAAAGTTTCAGTTAGGAACATGGTTGCTAGTATACATGTACAGGACTGCATAGACCACAAAACAAGACTGTCGTAACTTTTTAATCAATTATTTAAGCCGAAAGTACTGTGGGAAAATAATACAATGACTGAGGTGGTGATGAACAGGGCACTCAGGAACGGCCACGTAAAAGCTGGCTTAAAGTATATACTGAATTAACCAAAGACTAAATAAGAGTGTGTGTATGTGTGACATATTATACATTATGCTTTGCAGCTGGGTTACAGGAGGGAGAGAACAGGCAGGGCTATCTTAGTCAGATAAGCTACAGTGAACACGGGAAGAGGAGATGGTGAGGCCAAGGACACTGAAGTTCAGGACGGTCTGATAACTAAGAAGGGAGTAAACATAGCTGTCTGGTGAGGTAAATGATAACTGAAAATAATAAGAAGAAAGAGGGAAGAGGCAGAGCAGGGAGTGTAACCCAGCAACAGTATAGCTGACCAATCAGGCCCCACAAGGGGAACCAATATAACCCTGAGCACAATATTGTCTAAGTGTCTTTTGGGGGACCTCTGTACTAGACAAGTCTCCATCAGGTCCGTGCACGTGTAACTGCTCGGAAACGCATTTCATCTGTTGACCACAAGAATAAACGCTGTGTTAATACATCATGGAGTCAGTTGTCAGTTTATAGAAGGATTTCTCCAACAGATTTGGTGAACCCCGACGTGATAACGTAATTGGACAGGAGAATCCAACTGGACCTTGACATTGTGTCCACGGTCCGGTTCAGCTCAGCCACCGGACTGACATCCCGCAGCCCGTGAAGGGGACTGAGCGGCGATACTGCGACTCGTTGGTGTGATCACTGAGAGCTCTCAACAAAAAGGTAGGCAGAAGCCTGTTTAAAATCAAAATTCTGTTATTGGCTGAAAACTAAATTGATGTGATCACATTTCAACTGTCGTAAGTGTTGTTTTAAGCGAAAAGTATTGATTGAATGTGCTGTAATTAAAGGGATATAAACAGATGAAATGTTGGGGCATGTGATGTGATTAAACAGAGAAAAACAACTAGAGAGTTGTGAGAGAATTGTTGAATAATACGGGTGGCGGTAGGAGAGGAAAAGGGACAAATAGTCAGAGGAAAATACGTCCAGATGGTTGACGAGGTAGGAGACTGCTAAGGACAGATAGTTCAGATGAGTGATTGTGAATTGCCACCCTTGGTTCTGTGTGAACAACCCGAAAAGGAATTGCAGTTAACAGATTGTCATTGTAATATTACGAGTCCACCGCGAGTGTATTTGTGCAAAGGAGTGAGAGGTCACTTTTTAAGTTGTAAAGATTATAGAGATGTACATAAAAAGGCTCTAGATGGAGTCTTAATGAAAAAGTTGTTTGTTGTTGCATGTGTGATTTTTGTTGTGGTTTGGCTTGTTGGATTTTTTCTCACTGCTTATTTGTTGTAAAATGACGACCCCTTATGGTAAAGTGTTAGTAGGGGCAGTGAAAAAGTATGGCAGTAAAGGAGAGGAGAAAGTAGCAAAAGAGATTGTGAAAGAATGGGAGAGAGGAGGATGGATTGAGGGAGAAGGGGCGCCGTCCCCGGAGAAAGTGAATGAAATAGTGAAGTATGAAAAAAGTAAGTTGGAGTATGCGGAAAGGCAGGCAGAGGAGGAAAAGAAAAGAAAATGGTTTAAATTGACTAAACCAAAGCACAAGGAGTATGAAGCGCAGAAAGAGAAATATGGGGTGGGGTTGAAAATGACAAATGCAATACAGAAACAATTGGGATTGACAAAACAAGATGACAAAAGTTCACCAAAAACTGAGACAGAAGCCGAACAGAATAAAACCGCTAGCGCAGAGAAAACCCCGCTGCCCGCTGAAGCGCCCCCGCCAACAAACCCTTTTTATCCAGACATAAGAAACCTAAGAATTTCCGCTCCACCTCCGCCGTATACAGGTCCAACGGCATCAAAACCCACAGTCCAAGCCCCAGTGGTAACTGCCCATTTACAGCCAAATGCATTACAAATAGACGTCCCACAGGATCCATTGATACCGGCATTAGAGGGCCGCGTACAGGATTTAGAATGTTATCTAAATTTAATGGTACAGTCAGCGTCAGGGGGAGCAACAGCGGCTCCACCACAACCAGCGGTCACAGTCCCAGCCGGCCCAAGCAAAGCTAGTACCCCATATTCAGCGTCTTTTTGCCAACAAAATCCAGAGCATTTTCACATGTCAGTAAAAGGACCCAGTCCACCTCACCACAGTACCCCACAAGACTCAGGAAGTAAGGAAGATAGCGAACAGTCAGACAGCAGCAGGGAAAGTGAGCAAACAGACAGAAGCTCTAGCTCTAGGGAAAGGACTAAAAAACGACATAAACGCAGGCCCAGATCTAGATCACAAAGTCCTCAAGACGTTTTTGTAGCAGGCACATTTAAAGGTAAATTTACCAACGAGGACCCTGACGAAGTTATCCTACGAAGATCAACTAGAATAAGGGAAAGACTTAACAAAGAGTTCAGAGAGATAAGAGAGCAGCAAGAGCAGCTGCGTCGAACAGTGAATGAACTCAGTGAGGAAGAGCAGACGCGCCACACACCAGAGGCGGGGCTACAATGCCCACTCCGCCCAGTAGGAGGAGGAGGAGGACTGCTGATGTACACCCCTTACAGTTTTGGTGACTTAGATGCTCTGTGTGCAAAACTCCCCTCCCTGACAGGAGGGGCTGAGCATTTCCTCACAGCTTTCAATAGTCTCACAGCAGGAGTGCAGCTGTGTTTGGGAGATCTCAGAGCAGTATTGGGTAGAGTAATGGGAGCAGATGAAGCTAGTGCTGCCCTCACCAGAGGGGGAGCTGGACCCACTGTTCCCGCATCAGTGCCTGCATCAGCAGTAACCCCTGGCATTTGGGCTGAGCTGCACCGCATGTATCCCACAGTTGGGGATCATGCAGCATGGCATGATTTAAAAAGACTAAGTGATGAAAATTTTGATGCCTATGCAGATAGAGCAAAAAAGATTTGGCAGCGTGCTATGAGGGAACCGTGGGACCAGTCCGCCGCCACAGTGGCGCTGTTCCGCCATGGGGTACTAGGGGGATTACCCACAGCAGTTCAGACACAGTTAGGAGGAGTAGTAGGCCTGCAAACAATGACCGATGCAACATGGGGCGAGAATGTGCGTCATTTCCTGTCAAAACACCAAAAAGGAGCAGAGCAACAAGAAGATGAATTAAAAAGACTACAAACTCAATTGTTAAAGAAACAACTGGAAGAATTAAACAAGCCCAAGCCCAGCAAAGCTAAACAAATGACAGTCTCACAGAACCCCCAACAGTCAGAAGCCCCAGTGTTGGAAGCAGTCACTCAACTCTTACAGAGAGCACAAGCTTCCTGGCCACCACCCCCACAACCACCATGGCCAGCGAACACGAGCCAGCAAAATTGGCCCACAAGAGGAAGAGGGCGAGGTTTTCAGAGAGGAGGAGGAATGACTAGGCCCAGGCCTGGAGGAAGGACCTCTCAGCCCTACTTCCTTTGCTACAACTGTGGTCAGCAAGGCCACTATGCAAGAGAATGCCAAGAGCCCCCAGCACAGCCCCCTAGAGGGCCAGGGAGAAATCCCTCACCCCAACCACACCCCGGTGACCCATGGCCACTGTCCCCCGCTAATCAGGCCCTACAACAGCAATGGTATGACCAACAGGGTCCACAATGAAGGTGTCCTCCCACTGATTTTCATTTTGGTCTGACCACAGAACCCCTCATTACCCTCACTATTCAAGGTAAACCGCATGTAATGCTGGCAGACACCGGAGCAACGTTCTCCTGTCTAAATTCCACCTACTTCCCTCCTTCAGCTCAAACTCAGTCAGTTATGGGAGTCAGTGGGACCCCTATCTTACAGCACTTCACACAGCCATTGTTAACCGAATTTAACTCACAAACACACACACATTCTTTTTTGCTTTCCCCTGCATGCCCAGTAAATTTATTAGGAAGAGATCTTATGTGTAAATTGAATCTGTGCATATGGATGAATGAGGATGGCATTCATGTCACTCCTGTTCCTCCAGTATCCACTCCTGATTCCCCAGTCACCATTCTCTCCCTCACACCAACCCCAGTGTCAGAACTACACCAATATGTATATTGGTTACGCCTGCTTCCCACAGGCCCTGACACACCCTCCATTCAACATGCATTCAACATCCTGAAACCAGCCATATACAGACTGCACCCCTACATGTCCCCACTCCCACAAGTACACTGTACTCTACATGTAGCTGACGACCTGGACACCCCATATCAAGATGACTGGGAGACAAACATGCAAGGACAGCACCCACTTCTCTTATGCAGAGGCATATATTGTGGTAAAGAAGGGGTAGCTGCTTCTGTGGTCTTGACGCACTCCTCTGAAGACTGGTACACACTCTGGGACTCTTCTTCCCCGCATGTCACACTCGCAGTAGGATTTGGCCAGCAGGCCAGATCCCTGGGCCCTATGATAAAACGTGCACTAACATTTAAATGGCTCCCCACCTCCACACCTGGCCTTCTAAAAGCTGACACTGACGCTGAAGACATGTGGTGCTTTAAAGGGCCTCACACAACAGAGAAAACATTGCCTGAAGTTCTCCCACTCCCCAGAGAACATGGACTCCCCTGCACTGACCATCCCAGCGCAGCTACCGCCCTACTAACTCTTCCCCAGCATCTGTTCACCACCGGCCCATATGACACTGGACTCTTAGAAACACACCCTGTGACTGTTACAATCAGACCGCAGCACCACACAGTCATTCACAGACCACAGTATAGACTCACCCCTGACCAGGTCCAAGGCATAGCTCCAACCATTCAGGGACTCTTAGAAGCTGGTGTCATATATCCCACTCGTTCTCCCTGGAACACTCCCATTTTACCTGTCCCCAAAGCTGGAGGAAAAGGATGGCGCATGGTGCAGGACTTCAGACCCATTAATGACATTACTG
Organism: Etheostoma spectabile; assembly: GCF_008692095.1. Classification (NCBI taxonomy): domain Eukaryota; kingdom Metazoa; phylum Chordata; class Actinopteri; order Perciformes; family Percidae; genus Etheostoma; species Etheostoma spectabile. Next base: position 60,079 of record NW_022602782.1, on the reverse strand, counting down.
TCCCAGCTGTGCATCCTGTCCCGGACCCACATGTCTCTTTGACATCACTTAACCCCTCCTTCACCCACTTCACAGTGGTTGACCTGGCCAATGCTTTCTTCTCTGTGCCCCTACACCAAGACTCACAGGAGTACTTTGCATTCACTTTCAATGGTCAACAATTCACGTATTCCAGGTTGCCACAGGGGTACAGAGACTCACCTGGACTGTTCAACAGGATCCTCAAATCTCATCTTCTGCAGCTGCAACTCCCCACAACTGTGGTCCTCATACAGTATGTGGACGACCTTCTGCTGGCTGCTACAGATCCCCTCACCTGTGTGGAACAGACAATAGCACTGCTGACATTCCTAGCCTCAAAAGGCTACAAGGTCAAAAGGGACAAAGTACAAGTTGCTAGGAGACAAGTCCTCTTTCTGGGCAGACAAATTTCATCAGCAGGCCTTGGGGTGTCTCCCAGCCATAGACAGGCTATTCTGCATCACCCGCTTCCCCTCACAGTTGCAGACATGCTGTCTTTTCTGGGCCTCACAGGATACAGCCGCTCACATATCCCTGACTATACCAACAGAATTACATCGCTCAGGGAACTGGTGGCTGCTGCTGGTCATCGCTGTCTCACCGCCCCCCTCCTATGGACAACAGAGGCCGAGGCCGCCTTCTCTGACCTCAAAAGTGCCCTAGCAAGGGCAGAGACACTCACCTCCCCAGACTACTCACTCCCATTTCATATGGATGTTTCTGAAAACAATGGCTTTCTCAATGCCATTTTATTTCAGAAAAAAGGGGGAGACAGACATGTACTGATGTACCACTCATCAAGGCTGGATACAGTGGAAAAAGGACAGACAACCTGTGCCCGCTATGTAGCGGCGCTGGCAAAATCCATTGACAAAACAGCACATATTGTAATGTGCCATCCAATAACAATCCACACCACACATGGTGTCACAGCTTTTTTGGCCAGCAAGGAATTTGCATACAGTGCCACAAGGAGAACAAAACTGCAGACTGCCTGTACCCAACCGCACATCACCTACTCATCAGAAGGAATAAACATGGCCAACAGTATGAGTAGACAGGGAGTGCCACATGTTTGCGAGGAAGAAGCAGCCCAAGAAAGCAGAATAAGGTCAGATCTGGAAAACGTACCAGACATGTCGGCTGACATGTGGCTCTACACAGACGGATGTTGCTACAAAACAAAGGATGGGACTAACAAAGCATCATATGCAGTAGTCCAACAACACCCAGATGGAACACATCAGACATTGGAAGCAGGAATAATAAACCAACCAGCGTCAGCACAGAAAGCAGAAATAAAAGCTCTGATCGCAGCCCTTCTGCTAGCCAAAGGAAGAACAGTGAACATTTTTACAGACTCTGCTTATGCTCATGGAACAGCACACTTGGACGCGATCATGTGGAAAAGGCGAGGATACGTCACCTCTGCAGGAATGCCCATAAAACATCAGAAGGAGATAATGGAGCTAGTGGAGGCTATTGCCGCTCCACTAAAGGTGTCCATAATGAAATGCAAAGGACATGACGCAGGGCAAGGAAGAGTAAGTGCAGGAAACGAGGCAGCAGATTCTGCAGCCAAAAGAGCGGGAGGATACTCCCCAAAGCAGATGGTACTATCGAAAGAGATAGAATCACAACCAATGGCACTGGAGCCTAAAGACATTCTAGAAATGCAGAAAAAGGCAGGAGCCTATGAATGGAATCAGTGGCAGCGGAGCGGCGCCACGAAAGACAAAGATGGGATATGGAGGTCTCATCAAGGAAAGATAGCAGCATCAGCCGAGATGTGCAGAATGTTGCTACCTGAGGCACACAGACCAACACATGAAGGAAGAAAACAGACTCTCCTGAATCTGTCTGAGCTGTGGTGGCACCCCAATTTGAGGGACATGGTGACACATTTTTGTCAGGAATGCAGGGTGTGTGGAGAGCATAATGTTCAGAAACCATACACCACACTAAAAGGAGCGTACCCAGTCCCCACAGCTTGTTTTCAAGATATCAGTATAGATTATACTGATATGGGCGCAGAAAATGTGGTAGGGGGAAAAAGGTATCTTCTGGTGATGGTAGACAGGTTCTCTAGGTGGGTAGAAGCCATTCCCACCGGAAAAGAGGACGCAAAAACAGTGGTGAAATGGCTCAAAACTGAACTCATCCCGAGGTATGGGGTCCCCAGGCAAATAAGGTCAGATAATGGCACACATTTTAACAACAAACTACTAAGAGAAGTAGAACAGGCCCTGGGAATCACTCATGCCTTCGGATCAGTTTATCATCCACAGTCACAGGGAATGGTGGAAAGAGCAAACCAGACATTGAAGGCTAAGATAGCTAAGGCATGTGCAGGAAGCAAGTTAACATGGGTAGAAGCGCTCCCATTGGCCCTCATGGCTATGAGGTCCTCAGAAGGACGAGAAACACATTTGACCCCACACGAAATAATGACAGGGAGAAAAATGCCAGGACCTCCACTAGATGGAGGCCACATGCCAATGTTAGATGTTCAGCAAATAGAAATGACAGACTATATGAAAAAGCTAACATCTCTGGTTTCAGCCCTTTCTACGCAGGTCCAGTTGGCGAACAGGAAACCGCAGGAGGAAGCAACACTACCTGTCAAGGTAGGCGACTGGGTCAGGGTCAAAGTTCACAAGAGGAAGTGGACTGACCCCAGGTGGTCCGGGCCGTACGAGGTGGGGGAGGTTACTTCACACTCGGTCCAGGTTAAAGGTAAAAAAGGAGCACCTTGGCACCACCTGACACATTGTGCCCCAGCCGCACCTCCTAGCCGCCCATTGGCAGAAATTAGAAAAGCAATCCAAAATGTATAGATGGAAGAGATGTTTTGGCGGGGAACAGCCCCCGCGTAGTACACCCATAACTTGGAAGGCAATGGGGTTTGGGAAAAAGACAACAGTTGTCCTAGCAGTAGTAGTAGTAGTGGGAGTTGCAGCATTAGTTCTGGGGTTGGAACATGCGTATGGGGACCGAGACCACAAAGAACAATCACCCGGTAGTGTCCAACCACCTCTCAGTAACAAAGGAAATGAAACTAGACGAGAGAGAAGAAGAGCAGTTTGGGCAGTAGTGAAGCAACACACTAAGGGCCCATCCCCAAGGTGCGGTGCCAGATTGACTCTCCCCTATGTGAGAGACTCAACCACGTCATTTACCTTTGATTTGTGTCAGGCTATAGACTGCGGGGGGTATAATAGTTTCTACAAAAACACAGATGTGTACATCTGTGACGACTATCAAAAGGTAGAGGACTGTGAAAGGAGCGCTTCCGGACAGGTGAAAGGTAGTCTCTGTAACAGCTGGTATGACGCGGGTTGGACAACAGGAGGGTGGAAACCATAGGCGAGGTTGACAGACAAAAGAGATTGGTGGGTACAACAAGATGAATGGGAGATATTATCTATACAGCCGGACTATAGTTCAGACCCCACGAAAAATCCCATAACCCTGTCAGTAAATAGAGCAATTGGGAGCAGGAACGGTCAGGATGTCTGGATGTTAGCCATAGGTGTATGGATAGCAGGAAGTGACCAGATAACCCCCCTGCAGATAAATATTTTGGATCCCCTCACGCACACACAGAATGACACTGACATGGCAGAGACTACAGTAAAACCCCCCCTGAAGGAGGAAGACATAATAGTGCAGGACTTCTCTAAAATGAGGGTGGAAGATGTGTTAGAGTTATCAGCAGGTGCAGGCCAGGACAATTTATGGATCAGGTGGCTAATACAGAATGCCAAAGAACAACACATGGAAGGGTGCGTGGCCTGTGCCACAGCTAGACCAGTCATGTTCACTAACCCGGCCCCGTTGTTTCCTAATGAGGACCCAGCAGGATATGCATGCATGTTGAACTTCACACACTCTAAGACAGCTTCCCGCAATTGTACTACCCTAGCATCCCTCTTTCCCCCAGGCTTTGAAAAACCAGGGTATTTTACCGCCATAAAGGGGGAGGGTGCAAGATATCACTGTTTCAATCTCACCGGATCAAGCAAGCCCACAATCAAACTAGGTGATATACCCCCAGACTGGTGCAACACAACTGTACAAAACAAAACAGCCCTAGGCCCAGTGGCTAGAATAGGACTATTCTACTATTGTGGTGGTCTTAGGTTGTACTCCCAGATAAAGTTCCCAAATCAAACGTCAGGAGTTTGTGCTATGGTTAGATTAGCTATGCCCATATCTTTGGTGGGGAGTAGAGTCCACTATACCCACCATAAGGCTGTGCAACTGACCGTAAAGAGAAGGCGCAGGGCCCGTAGTATGCAAGGCCCGGCTTTTGATCCATGGGCGGGAACCCCAACCTACATAGACAGCATAGGAGTTCCTAGGGGTGTCCCGAATGAATACAAATTGGCAGATCAAATAGCCGCAGGATTTGAGAATATACCACTGCTTTCAGCCATCTTCCCCGTCACTCCCAGCAAAAATGTAGATAGGATAAATTTTGTGCATTATAATGTTTTACGCTTGAGCAATGCAACTAGGGATGCCATCGAAGGCCTGGCCGAGCAGATGGCCCCAACGTCCCTCATGGCGCTCCAGAATAGGATGGCGCTGGACATGCTGTTGGCTGAAAAAGGAGGAGTCTGTTCCATGTTCGGAGAGATGTGCTGTACGGTCATCCCTAACAACACTGCCCCGGATGGGAAGGTCACCAGGGCTTTGAACCAACTTCGAGCCCTTTCCCAGGAGATGCATGACGCCTCAGGTGTATCAAATCCATTGGAGGGGTGGATGACAACCTTTTTTGGCAAATGGAAGAATCTTATCACTGCTTGTTTGACATCTATTGCTGTTTTTCTCGCTATTCTAGTTACCTGTGGGTGTTGCTGTGTGCCCTGCCTGCGGACCATGATATCCCGGCTCATCACCACTGCCTTGTCCAAAGAAAAAGCGCCGCCTCCCTATTCCGCTGGGATGCTGCCATTACTCACCATGCCTGAGGACGGGAGGACGTTGAGGCACTGCAGTTAGTGTAAAAAGTGTTCGCACCTAGTAGGTGCGAAAAGGGGGAATTTGTGGGAAAATAATACAATGACTGAGGTGGTGATGAACAGGGCACTCAGGAACGGCCACGTAAAAGCTGGCTTAAAGTATATACTGAATTAACCAAAGACTAAATAAGAGTGTGTGTATGTGTGACATATTATACATTATGCTTTGCAGCTGGGTTACAGGAGGGAGAGAACAGGCAGGGCTATCTTAGTCAGATAAGCTACAGTGAACACGGGAAGAGGAGATGGTGAGGCCAAGGACACTGAAGTTCAGGACGGTCTGATAACTAAGAAGGGAGTAAACATAGCTGTCTGGTGAGGTAAATGATAACTGAAAATAATAAGAAGAAAGAGGGAAGAGGCAGAGCAGGGAGTGTAACCCAGCAACAGTATAGCTGACCAATCAGGCCCCACAAGGGGAACCAATATAACCCTGAGCACAATATTGTCTAAGTGCCTTTTGGGGGACCTCTGTACTAGACAAGTCTCCATCAGGTCCGTGCACGTGTAACTGCTCGGAAACGCATTTCATCTGTTGACCACAAGAATAAACGCTGTGTTAATACATCATGGAGTCAGTTGTCAGTTTATAGAAGGATTTCTCCAACAGTACTTACATTTTTGTGTCTCTCTGGTCAACGGGCAGCCATTGATGCCTGTGTGTTTTCAAGTGAGGTCGCGTCCACACTAGGTTTCAAGGGCTATACAGCCCTTGGTCTATCCCCTACCCCTCGGTCCTAATAGGTATTGGGACAGCACTAGGTCCCGCGTGAACGCGCAAAAGCTAGGGGTAGGGGTAAGGGGTAGGGGTAAGGGGAATGAATGGGATTCAGCCTTATTCTTTGCGGCTAGCCTGGTCCAGAGCAGGCTAAGATTAATCCTGGAGTCTCATGTGTCAAATCAGCTGCCGTCTGATCCGAAATAAACGTGTTTAACAGTTATTCATTGTCTTCTGCATGTGTTCTGCTTTATTTTATTAACATGCATTAGCCTACTTGTCACTTTTGTTTTCGCGAGTTTGATTTAAACCCTACTACATTTGTTTAGATGTTAGGAATGGTTGCACTGGCACACTGATGTGGAGTGGGACTTTTCCCGGTGGGACGGTACTATGTCGAGGCTGCCTGGCGTGCGACCGCTGCCCGGTGGCCGGGGGCCGCCGCTGCCCGGTGGCTGCTGCCCGGTGGCCGGTGGCTATTGCCTGCCAGCAGACTTGCGAGTCGCGTCAGTGTCCACTCTCTCTGTAAAAGTAGAGATGAGCGGCACAGCGTCCGTGGTCTCAGCTTCAGGTTTATAAAGGACGCGCTCCGGAGATTAAGTGTGACGATATTAATGTAGCGATATTCCCAGATGATAATAATGGCAGACTGGTCAGAGACCAATACGTTCATGATTTCATTTTCTTTTTGCTTGTCCTTCTCTAATAAAGGGTAGTTTGTGTTACTCCTTAATAAGTGGGCCTATTGTTTTTTGTTATAGCTTACATTGGTTTCATAACCTTCTCAATTAGTCTCCCATCCCTGGACCAATAACGTGGCCTATGTACAGCACGTATGTAGTGTAGTTTACATTCATCACACTGGGAACACCACAATGCTTCTTAATCTTTTTATTTTGGTGCGGTCACTTGTCAGAAGAATAAAAAAACATGAATATTTTTTTCACATATGCTCACAGCGTGTATTAAAGTCATTTACTATTTTTCTAGTTGTTGTCCCTTTCTGATTGTTCTGTATGAACATTAATTGTACAAAGAATTAGATATAGCTTATAGAGATTTGGGCATGGTTGTAAAACATGTTCTCACGTTGTGAATAAGGGTTTGAAATTAAGCCTAAAGTCCGTAGGGTCCATTTCCCGAGGAACATTAGTTCCCTCTGCTCTCTTTTGAGGCAAAGTAGATATTTTTAAACCCCCACACATTCAGTCGGGTCCGCTATGTCGTTTTATTTTTCTCCGTTTGATAAGAGCCGTATTTCCCTTTTTGCATATTCTTCCCTTTCTCGTTACTGTCCATTAGAAGCTGCTGCTCATTGGGTGAAACATTTGGCGCATGCGTCTTCTCATCTCTGCATCAGTAAATCTGTGATCGATACCGTGGTCTATTTGAGAAAGCCGTGAACGTGCACTTATCCAGCTATCTACACCTGGCTTGACATAGCTTCCCCTGTTAATCCTGGCTCGGCAAACGTGCAACCGATTAAGCCGCGATGAGCAGGTCACACTAAGTCAAGCTGCGCTTTTTCACTTATCCTGGATATCTTTATTCTACTTTCGTGCAACAGGCCCCAGGTAAACCGGTTACTCTCACAATCAAAATAAATAAATAAATGAACACTAAAAACAAAACAAAACAGTATTGTTGTATATCAATTTTATGGTATGAACATTAGCTTGTGACCTTGTTCAGCTTGCCTGTTACAACCTAGCTTATTAGTGTAAAGGGAAGTACAAAAACAGTTTTTTGCTAGAATCAAGGTATTTATTAACATATGAGTTACATGGATTAACAGAATCACAGGTGCACAAACTACAAATGAAAAAAGGGCCTGTGGATGCTGGTTAAAACCAATAAACGAATTTAACAAGAAGAGGACTCTTCAGAGTTAAAAAAGTATAGAAACAAAACATTACTAATTAGTCCTGCTTTTAAACAAAACACAAGAAAACCAGTAGCTCTAAAACTTGTGACTAACAAGAAATCTACAAATTTGTAACAATTTTTTCAGTTTTTAAAGCTAAAACCTGGTCCAGTCTCCCATGTAGTCTTGCAGCGGGTATTTAACACATGTTCAACATGCTTTCAGCAAAGCCTTCAACCAGAAATTGCTCTCGTTCGGATGATCATATATATATGTAATAATGTGTAACAAACCTGCCTTTCCATCCGTAAACAAACTCAGAATGCATCATGGGAGATCTACTGAAGGCACAGGCTTATCTCTCCATTAGTACATGTAAAGGACCTCAGCGTGTGTGTGTATTTCAGGCCTGTGTGTAGTGTTTCTAACAAAAACTGAGTGTAAATTGTAATTTTTCAATAAAATAATAAAATCAATAAAAAGTATAAATTATCATACATTTTTTGCTGTCTCTCTCTTTTAAATTTAACTGCAGATGGATACAAAGAAAAAACAACGTGCAGTATTGGAGATTTTCTATTAAACACAGTCTTGATTATTTATGTTTTCAGGGTTATCCCCGCCACAAGTCTAAGAACCTAAGCTGAATGAACGTGAAATGTGGCAATAAATGCCAAAAACAGAAAAAGCACCAAACTGAGTTTTCTCAAATCTAATGATTGTAAGTTGACTTCTTCATCCATTTTTGATTTTAACACAGATATTGTAATAATAATAGACCGAAATGATGTCAAATTGCGTATTCTTTTTATTAAAAAAAACATGAAAAGGTTTTTGAGGAAAGACTCCTAAAGCTTTCCGCCAAATATGTGCACCTAAGCCTTAAACACTGGTTTACTCAATCAATTCCAAATAACAGTTTCATTAACTACTAGTAATCGGTATTGGCGCAAAAATAAATCCCTAATTGATCCCCGTCGATCCTAATAAATGCCACAAATCACATCAGTGTCCGGCTATCCTTAGACTGCTAACTCGCAGTTTCTTTTCCAACTACTACAGCCTTTATTACTACTCCTATCATGGAGCCATCTTTAATGTAGGCCGTTTTGTCCTCTCTTTGCAGGGCATGTGAAGCAAAAAATTCATGCTATCTTATTGATGGAAAGACACTAAGAACATTACTGAAGTCTTTATTTTCTCTCTCTAAAAGGTCCCGTTAACCCTTGAGGACAAAAGGCGCACTGGTAATTCCACACAATATTAACAAAACTTCTATTCAAAAAGCAATATTACAAAATTTTATTTGACATTTATTTACTATTCAAACATATATAACCTAAAGACTTTGGTAAACTCATTTCAAGCACCAAAACAAGTAGTAAACACGTCACAAGTTGAGGTTTGTTTAAAAAAGAGATTTGAGGAATCTCAAAAAGCAAACTTCTACTTTCGCCAAATTATCTTGTTACACATTGCTACAGAAAAAAAAATGTGGGCGTCACTGTATGGAAAGCTGAGTTTGTTCTGAACGTTTTGATGTAAAACACATGGGAGCAGTTGCATGTCAAATACCCTTAAAGGTACATTTAAAACAAAAGACATGTGAAAATGCCCTTATATCCTTATTGCACATTGTAATGATTTTGTACCACCAATTATAACCTTTATTGGTACCGTAATTGACGTGCTAGGCTGGATAACAAAACCCCTGTAGAGGCTAAAAGACATTGGAAAAGACCTCCTTAAAGCCGAAAGCGTCAGTCTAACAAACAAGTGGTAAACGCGTGTTGGTTCAAGAGTTATTAAATATGAATCGAGGTGCTTTTTTACTCGGGGCGTGAGGTCATCAAGCTAGAGGATTAATAGTCTAAAAAGCCCCTACTATTTTCTCTTTGACCTCAGAATTTGGAATCCAGTCGCGGGCAGGATAGAAGGTGTTGGATAGCGGAATTCGGCCCCCCTGCAGCCATATTATGGATCACTGCATACAGATGACATGTTGACACCAGTTCCACCACATCCTGTCAGGCATGGAGGGGTCTCGGCAAACCCGGACCATGTAACCATCAATGATAAGGTGCAGGGACACATCGTCAGACCCAGTTAAAGATTCAGCAGCAAGACACAATCAAAGGTGGTGTCCTGTCCCAGTTTCACTAAACTGCTGGACCAGACTATGTGCAAATATGGGCGTTGTGCTAATCCACTGATCAAGATTACGCATGGAGGGGAATTCAACACTCTAAGGCTTCTCTCACTACTTTCCTACAACCGCAACAACCTATTTCCAATCCCTGGCAGCATGAAAGGGTGATTGTGTGGGTTCATTCCAGGTGATTTTGTGTCCACAAACAATTGTGTAGGTCTACTCCAGGGGCCTGTTGCACGAAACTAGGATAAGGGATTAAGCTGGGATATTCAAGTTATCCTGGATGAATTTAGCTTGGACTCGGTTGCACAAAACCAGATTGAATTAAGCCCAGCCAAGTAACCATGGAGATTTAGGCTGAATCCCATTTCTCCATTTTACCCCTACCCGTTGGCCCTTACCCCTACCCCTTGGCCCTTGAAACCAAGGGGTAAGTGGTAGGGGTGAAAACATACCCCTATGAAATGGGACACCACTTGGTGACATCACCATGCAGTATTGAGCACAAACCTCCAAGATGCCGTCTCTGTCTGTTGATTGTGTGGGTTTGGACAACAGTGTCATATGGATTTAAATATTTATATATTTTAGGTTCACTTTGGTGGTGCAGAGGCAGATGTTCTTATCTGTGTAGTACTTAGGTCTGTTTGCAATACATATGTGTATACACATGTATCATGTATACATACATACATATACCCTTGTATACATGGTGTATACATACATATACACCATGTATACATGGTGTATACATATACACCGTGTATACATGGTGTGTGTATATCAGTTTCAGTTATCACCGTTTTGAATGTTATTGATGTTCACAAGAACATTTTGTTGACAAAATCTGTCTTTATTGGTGATAAATTGAACATAACAGGCAAAACGTTACATAAAATTATGTTACAGAACCATTATCAACTATTAGAACCATAACTAACATGTCGCACACATAAAAGGCTTCAAATGTGTAAAACTAAAAAATACAAAAAGACCACAAATAAACAAATTAATACAGCTGTTCTGATATTCCAGACCAGTCTGAAGCCTGTTGGCCAGTAACCCCCCCCCCCCCCCCCCCCTCATATTTTATCAGTGTCCCATATCAAAACCAACAACAATATACAAGTGCATGAACAATGAACAGGAATTAATTACAAATGATTACAATAATACAGTACCAATGCAATAATGAATGGGTACAACATGAACACAGGATTTAGGACGTCTGCGTTTTCAGCCCAAACTGGACCAGCTCCTGTGTCCTCCTGTGTGATACAGGGCGGTATATGTGAAGCACGTAGCGATGTATCGTAGACCGAGGGAATATAATATAGCTAACAATCTAGCGATGTATACAGTCCATTCAAGGCAGAAATATGGGGACTGTTCAACGTTAGCGTTAGTGTTAGCGTTAGCCTTGCAACTAGCAATTTTTAAAAAGTTTCAGTTAGGCACGTGTTGCTCGGAAACATTTCATCTGTTGACCACAAGAATAAACGCTGTGTTAATACATTTGGAGTCAGTTGTCAGTTTATAGAAGGATTTCTCCAACAGTACTTACATTTTTGTGTCTCTCTGGTCAACGGGCAGCCATTGATGCCTGTGTGTTTTCAAGTGAGGTCGCGTCCACACTAGGTTTCAAGGGCTATACAGCCCTTGGTCTATCCCCTACCCCTCGGTCCTAATAGGTATTGGGACAGCACTAGGTCCCGCGTGAACGCGCAAAAGCTAGGGGTAGGGGTAAGGGGTAGGGGTAAGGGGAATGAATGGGATTCAGCCTTATTCTTTGCGGCTAGCCTGGTCCAGAGCAGGCTAAGATTAATCCTGGAGTCTCATGTGTCAAATCAGCTGCCGTCTGATCCGAAATAAACGTGTTTAACAGTTATTCATTGTCTTCTGCATGTGTTCTGCTTTATTTTTATTAACATGCATTAGCCTACTTGTCACTTTTGTTTTCGCGAGTTTGATTTAAACCCTACTACATTTGTTTAGATGTTAGGAATGGTTGCACTGGCACACTGATGTGGAGTGGGACTTTTCCCGGTGGGACGGTACTATGTCGAGGCTGCCTGGCGTGCGACCGCTGCCCGGTGGCCGGGGGCCGCCGCTGCCCGGTGGCTGCTGCCCGGTGGCCGGTGGCTATTGCCTGCCAGCAGACTTGCGAGTCGCGTCAGTGTCCACTCTCTCTGTAAAAGTAGAGATGAGCGGCACAGCGTCCGTGGTCTCAGCTTCAGGTTTATAAAGGACGCGCTCCGGAGATTAAGTGTGACGATATTAATGTAGCGATATTCCCAGATGATAATAATGGCAGACTGGTCAGAGACCAATACGTTCATGATTTCATTTTCTTTTTGCTTGTCCTTCTCTAATAAAGGGTAGTTTGTGTTACTCCTTAATAAGTGGGCCTATTGTTTTTTGTTATAGCTTACATTGGTTTCATAACCTTCTCAATTAGTCTCCCATCCCTGGACCAATAACGTGGCCTATGTACAGCACGTATGTAGTGTAGTTTACATTCATCACACTGGGAACACCACAATGCTTCTTAATCTTTTTATTTTGGTGCGGTCACTTGTCAGAAGAATAAAAAAACATGAATATTTTTTTTCACATATGCTCACAGCGTGTATTAAAGTCATTTACTATTTTTTCTAGTTGTTGTCCCTTTCTGATTGTTCTGTATGAACATTAATTGTACAAAGAATTAGATATAGCTTATAGAGATTTGGGCATGGTTGTAAAACATGTTCTCACGTTGTGAATAAGGGTTTGAAATTAAGCCTAAAGTCCGTAGGGTCCATTTCCCGAGGAACATTAGTTCCCTCTGCTCTCTTTTGAGGCAAAGTAGATATTTTTAAACCCCCACACATTCAGTCGGGTCCGCTATGTCGTTTTTTTTTTCTCCGTTTGATAAGAGCCGTATTTCCCTTTTTGCATATTCTTCCCTTTCTCGTTACTGTCCATTAGAAGCTGCTGCTCATTGGGTGAAACATTTGGCGCATGCGTCTTCTCATCTCTGCATCAGTAAATCTGTGATCGATACCGTGGTCTATTTGAGAAAGCCGTGAACGTGCACTTATCCCAGCTATCTACACCTGGCTTGACATAGCTTCCCCTGTTAATCCTGGCTCGGCAAACGTGCAACCGATTAAGCCGCGATGAGCAGGTCACACTAAGTCAAGCTGCGCTTTTTCACTTATCCTGGATATCTTTATTCTACTTTCGTGCAACAGGCCCCAGGTAAACCGGTTACTCTCACAATCAAAATAAATAAATAAATGAACACTAAAAAACAAAACAAAACAGTATTTGTTGTATATCAATTTTATGGTATGAACATTAGCTTGTGACCTTGTTCAGCTTGCCTGTTACAACCTAGCTTATTAGTGTAAAGGGAAGTAACAAAAACAGTTTTTTGCTAGAATCAAGGTATTTATTAACATATGAGTTACATGGATTAACAGAATCACAGGTGCACAAACTACAAATGAAAAAAGGGCCTGTGGATGCTGGTTAAAACCAATAAACGAATTTAACAAGAAGAGGACTCTTCAGAGTTAAAAAGTATAGAAACAAAACATTACTAATTAGTCCTGCTTTTAAACAAAACACAAGAAAACCAGTAGCTCTAAAACTTGTGACTAACAAGAAATCTACAAATTTGTAACAATTTTTTCAGTTTTTAAAGCTAAAACCTGGTCCAGTCTCCCATGTAGTCTTGCAGCGGGTATTTAACACATGTTCAACATGCTTTCAGCAAAGCCTTCAACCAGAAATTGCTCTCGTTCGGATGATCATATAATATATGTAATAATGTGTAACAAACCTGCCTTTCCATCCGTAAACAAACTCAGAATGCATCATGGGAGATCTACTGAAGGCACAGGCTTATCTCTCCATTAGTACATGTAAAGGACCTCAGCGTGTGTGTGTATTTCAGGCCTGTGTGTAGTGTTTCTAACAAAAACTGAGTGTAAATTGTAATTTTTCAATAAAATAATAAAATCAATAAAAAGTATAAATTATCATACATTTTTTGCTGTCTCTCTCTTTTAAATTTAACTGCAGATGGATACAAAGAAAAAACAACGTGCAGTATTGGAGATTTTCTATTAAACACAGTCTTGATTATTTATGTTTTCAGGGTTATCCCCGCCACAAGTCTAAGAACCTAAGCTGAATGAACGTGAAATGTGGCAATAAATGCCAAAAACAGAAAAAAGCACCAAACTGAGTTTTCTCAAATCTAATGATTGTAAGTTGACTTCTTCATCCATTTTTGATTTTAACACAGATATTGTAATAATAATAGACCGAAATGATGTCAAATTGCGTATTCTTTTTATTAAAAAAACATGAAAAGGTTTTTGAGGAAAGACTCCTAAAGCTTTCCGCCAAATATGTGCACCTAAGCCTTAAACACTGGTTTACTCAATCAATTCCAAATAACAGTTTCATTAACTACTAGTAATCGGTATTGGCGCAAAAATAAATCCCTAATTGATCCCCGTCGATCCCTAATAAATGCCACAAATCACATCAGTGTCCGGCTATCCTTAGACTGCTAACTCGCAGTTTCTTTTCCAACTACTACAGCCTTTATTACTACTCCTATCATGGAGCCATCTTTAATGTAGGCCGTTTTGTCCTCTCTTTGCAGGGCATGTGAAGCAAAAAATTCATGCTATCTTATTGATGGAAAGACACTAAGAACATTTACTGAAGTCTTTATTTTCTCTCTCTAAAAGGTCCCGTTAACCCTCTGAGGACAAAAGGCGCACTGGTAATTCCACACAATATTTAACAAAACTTCTATTCAAAAAGCAATATTACAAAATTTTATTTGACATTTATTTACTATTCAAACATATATAACCTAAAGACTTTGGTAAACTCATTTCAAGCACCAAAACAAGTAGTACAACACGTCACAAGTTGAGGTTTGTTTAAAAAAGAGATTTGAGGAATCTCAAAAAGCAAACTTCTACTTTAGCGCCAAATTATCTTGTTACACATTGCTACAGAAAAAAAATGTGGGCGTCACTGTATGGAAAGCTGAGTTTGTTCTGAACGTTTTGATGTAAAACACATGGGAGCAGTTGCATGTCAAATACCCTTAAAGGTACATTTAAAACAAAAGACATGTGAAAATGCCCTTATATCCTTATTGCACATTGTAATGATTTTGTACCACCAATTATAACCTTTATTGGTACCGTAATTTGACGTGCTAGCAAGCTAACCTTAGCTAGCTAACAGCGGCAGTTTAACCATATTGGCAAATAAGTTATAAGCTACAATAACGTTACATGTGTTGTAGTATATTGTTGTTTGTGTTAAACTATTGTGCCACTGTAGAAGACTTAAGTGTTAAATGTGTGATCTTAACAATTTGTATATATTCTGATGTGCACGTCTAGGGGCGACGACGGCCATCAGACCGTAGAAGGATCCCCTGGAGAGTCTGAAGTCCCCCCTCATGTCCCTATCCCCATCTAACTAGCTACGGCCTGGGGGGAGCCTGCAGAGCTACTGACTAATTTTTAAAATAAAATTATATTAAAAGAATTTAACTTTGTTATTTTTTGTATTACACGTTGCATGACTGTAGCAAGCATATAATGTTAGTGCATATACAAATAGAGGAATGGGATCTATTTACATGTAAATTCTGTTACCTCTGCTTTCACTATTGCATTGTCATGGTATGAAGACCATTTAGAACCAAAATACAACCTAAAATAACAGATGTAATGATGTTTTGTCTATTAGGTAAGTTGTAAGGGTAGTGCTTCACAACAACAGTCTTATCTATGGGCCACAAGCATGTCCTCATGAAACCAATATGTGGCTGCGAACAGGATTGTGAACATTTTAAACTCTTCTGTGGACATTGTGTTGAAACGTTGTGTCTGTGCAGAAGTCATGTCAGTTTTCATGCTACCTCACCCTCTTTTTTCTCCACTCTATCCTTCTCCATTCAAACCTCTCACCCCAGCTCTGTCCCTACTGTGTCCTACATAAAGATGCCTGGATCGACTAAAAAGTCCTGTATCTCTTGCCCTACCATGATTGGCGTGGCAAGAAAGAAGTGCCACCTTTGTGGAAGAGAGCAGCCATACAAGGCAATTAAAATGAATAAGTTAAAAAAAAATTGAAGAAAAACCACCAACAAAGGGCAATGCCGTAAAGGCACTGGATAGTGCCTTTATTGATGTAAGCATGTTGAATTAATTTATTTTCTAGTTAATTGTTCATTCAGGTATCTGTATATGCAAACAATAAACATGTCATGTTTTGTTCTTGATTTGTTACAGTTACATAAATTGAAAGCAGTGGGGTTCTACCCCCTGCCGCTGGTGGCGAAGCAGAGGAACAAGAAATTTAAGGCCCAGCTGCTCCACCTGGCAGCCATCCAGGGAGACGATGAAGGCCTTTGCAACAGTTAAAGTGGTCTTCGAGTCCGTCCTCAACTGTAAGCATACTTACTGTACATACATTCAGTTTGTAAACGAAATAATACATTTCTCCTACTTTATTGAACCACATAACAGTACATTCCTTGTCATGTTTTACAAGGCCTACAGATTTTACTTTTTTCTTGTTTAATTTACATTTCATAGGAATGGTTTGTGGACAATTCATTGACATCCAATGTTATGGTGGTGTTTTTTTTGCCCTGCAGTCAGAGTAAAGTAACATATAAAGTTACATATATGCAAATTATATTTGTAGTGTTTATTTAAGCAATGAGCCCCAAGATAGAGCACAGGTTCCAATTTAACTAATGGCGTTCTTAGGCACAATGAAAGCTGTTCCCCTTAGTTGTTGTAAAATCAGTGGAACCAACAACCTTTTTGTCATTTAATTTTTTTACTACACATACCTGGAATTAATACTAAAGTTACAGCAAACAGAAAGTGGATTTTTTTTGTCCTAGATAATCATTCTTCCGCCAAGAAATATATTCCACTTCATTTTACCTATCAGGGATTAGTTTACACACATAGCTGACAAGAGTACATATACACTAGAGCAGTGGGCAGCCCTTGATCTAGCACCGTCTGTGCAGTTGGGGGGTAGGTATTTTGCTCAAGGGCACCTCATCCATGGATGTTGATGTGGTTGAGTCCCCCCACCCACGTGTCTCCTACCAGTCGGCCACCCTTCGATCACAAGAAAGGGGCTTTGTTGTGATATGATAAATAACACTATGCAGGGTTTCTAATTAAATGTACTGCAGTAAGATAATACTTTATTCATCCCACAATGGGGAAATTCCCTTGTGACAGCAGCATTTTCAACAGTAAAAAAAACACCAAAACAAACAAGCCAACAATAGGCAAACAACAGACAATGTGCAAAAAGTACTGAATGAATGTGAAGTGGCATTTTTATAAAAGGGTATTGTAAAGTAACGTTAGGTGGCCATAGTACAAAACAATATTCAAATGTAAGTGAACAAGTGATGTGAAATTAAATAGAAAAATATGTAATGAAATATAGTAATATCTGTAATTAAATAATTTAGTAACATCTGTAATTAAATAATATAGTAATATATGTAATTAATGAAGGACCTGCGGTACCTCTCCTTCTTACACCGGGGGTGTATCAGTCTGCTGCCGAAGGAGCTGCTCCGGGACCCCACAGTGTATATGTTTCAATACTGTGTGTAAGGAGTTCTGTGATATTATAAAGGCATTATCATGTGCATACAATTGTTTTGAAAATGTATGCAGTATTGCTAAATAAAATATTGCAATACTCAAATGTATTGATTTGAAAAATGGTATATAACCATTACAAAAAAAGGTATAAATCAAGTTAATTAATAATAGCATACAATTACAAATAAGGTGCACTATGAATTTTGAGGTAAAAGTTTTAAACCTGACAACTTACATTTTATATGTATTCCATAGTGCCTAAGCCTGCTGCATCCACCCCTCTTACACGTTACCCCAGCACTCCCATCCTGGCTCCCCCTCCCCTCACCAACCCTCATGACTCCTACCCTGCCTCCCCCTATAAATTCTACTCTCACCCTGCCTTCCTCTGCCCTCACCACTCCCACCTTACTAACCCTCCCCACTTCCACTCTAACTGCCCCTATCCTCTCCACTCTCCCCCTACCTCCTCTAACCCTCACTACTTCCACCCTACCTACCCTTCCCACCCTACCTCCCCCTACCCTCACCACTCCCACCGTACCTCCAACTACCCTCTCAACTCTCACTCTACCTCCTCTTAACCTCACCACTCCCACCCTACCTACCCTGCCCACTTCCACCCTACCAGCCACTGCCACCACTCTACCTGCCTCAGCTGTACACTCACCGGCCACTTTATTAGGTACACCTGTCCAACTGCTCGTTAACACTTAATTTCTAAGCAGCCAATCACATGGCGGCAACTCAGTGCATTTAGGCATGTAGACGTGGGGCGTTTCTCAATATGTGTTCTTCTATGGACTTGTGTCCTTGTGTTCTTGTGAAACGTCATGTTTGGTGGCCAAAGTACTGACCCAATACACAAGTTAGCATTTCGCCAAGAACAGTTAAAATCCCCGGATGTGATCTCGACACGCCCATTTTACCGAGGATACATCGGATGGTGACTTGTGTGAACTTGGCCGGGCAGGTATCCCAGCATTCAATTCGGGTGTAAAGCGCTTATGGTTTCCGGTACACATATTTTCACAATTTACGTCTATTATTAAATCAATAAATTCATTTTTAAGATGTTTTAAGGCGAGAAATCAGCTGTGTAGATTTTGAATATAGGCAGTTCAACAAAAATTGACGGTGAATTAAAAAAGCCTTCGGAGTTTGAAAGCTCCGCAAACCCCGGCGGGCGAGCTTGCTACGCCAGCCGGGAATGACTCTCGCGAGCCGGTCCGTCAGTCAGCTCACAGCTCACAGACCCCTCTGGCCCCACGTCTAGACAGACCACTCTGGCCCCACATTTAGACAGACCACTGCAGCAAAGCCAGGTCCACAATTGTAAGATATTTTAAACAATTTTTACCGCTGTTATATAAATCTGTCCTCCTCATCCCTTGCTCTCCTGCCTCTCAGGCTCCTCTTATGCTTCTCGGTAAAGTACCGACGGCAGTGACTAACTTTACCCAGTCCATCTATAATTTTAATACCTATTTTAACGTTTCTTTTCTGATTTCAATTAAACTTGAATCCCGAACAATGTTACAAGGATTTTTTCCCCGCCGTTGTCGGTATTCATATAGTTATTGGCCCGTGATACTTATTAGCACTTTAAATGAAACCTGGAAGACTGAACAACAAAACAAGGCGGTGTGAAGGGTGACCGTCCATGTTTTATTATGAATACACACATCAAAGCTAACTATAAAGTGGCAAGCGCCCTCTTTGCTGGGGGTGTTGCGCAATAACAGGAAGAACGCTTCGTCTCAAAACTGTCAACAGCGTTTTGTTTGCTTCTGAACTTGCGAGTTCAGTCTTCCAGGTACAGCTAGCAAGTACGGTCTCCCAAAGAACACAAGTCCGTTCTTTGCTTACTTGGTATTGAGAAACGCCCATGGTCAAGAGAATCTCCTGCAGTTCAAACCGAGCATCAGTATGTGGAAGAAAGGTGATTTGAGTGACTTTGAACGTGGCATGATTGTTGGTGCCAGAAGGGCTGGTCTGAGTATTTCAGAAACTGCTAATCTACTGGGATTTTCACGCACAACCATCTCTAGGGTTTACAGAGAATGGTCCGAAAAAGAAAAAACATCCAGTGAGCGGCAGTTCTGTGGGCGGAAATGCCTTGTTGATGCCAGAGGTCAGAGGAGAATGGCCAGACTGGTTCGAGCTGATAGAAGGGCAACAGTGACTCAAATAACCACCCGTTACAACCAAGGTGGGCAGAAGAGCATCTCTGAACGCACAGTACGTCGAACTTTGAGGCAGATGGGCTACAGCAGCAGAAGACCACATCGGGTGCCACTCCTTTCAGCTAAGAACAGGAAACTGAGACTACAATTTGCACAAGCTCATTGAAATTGGACAATAGAAGATTGGAAAAACGTTGCCTGGTCTGATGAGTCTCGATTTCTGCTGCGACAGTTGGATGGTAGGGTCAGAATTTGGCGTCTACAACATGAAAGCATGGATCCATCCTGCCTTGTATCAACGGTTCAGGCTGGTGGTGGTGGTGTCATGGTGTGGGGAATATTTTCTTGGCACTCTTTGGGCCCCTTGGTACCAATTGAGCATCGTTGCAACGCCACAGCCTACCTGAGTATTGTTGCTGACCATGTCCATCCCTTTATGACCATAATGTACCCAACTTCTGATGGCTACTTTCAGCAGGATAATGCGCCATGTCATAAAGCTGGAATCATCACAGACTGGTTTCTTGAACATGACAATGAGTTCGCTGTACTCAAATGGCCTCCACAGTCACCAGATCTCAATCCAATAGAGCATCTTTGGGATGTGGTGGAACGGGAGATTCGCATCATGGATGTGCAGCCGACAAATCTGCGGCAACTGTGTGATGCCGTCATGTCAATATGGACCAAACTCCCTGAGGAATGCTTCCAGCATCTTGTTGAATCTATGCCACGAAGAATTGAGGCAGTTCTGAAGGCAAAAGGGGGTCCAACCCGTTACTAGCATGGGGTACCTAATAAAGTGGCCGGTGAGTGTAGATCTCAGCAGGAAGAAAAAGGAGAGGAGAAAAAGTAATGGTAGGAAATGTATTGAAAAGTTGTTAACCAAATAGAACAGAGTGGAAATGTACAATGTAGCATAATACTTTGTAGGACATACATATTTATTTTCTGCATTTGTGATTCTTTAGCTTTCAGTAGGATATATACTCACTCAAGTATATCTTCATTTCAGACTGTTCCTATTGCCACCAGGAAATCGTTGATGGCAATGTCCTTCGTGAAAGACATCAAAAGGTTTGTATAGGAGGGAAAAATGAGTGCATTACCAGTAGATTGGCTATTATTTCAGTTAAAGTGGGGTAGCATACTGGCTAAGGAACTATGCTAGCATTAATTAACCAGAAAAGTTGTGGGTTCCATTCCCAGTTGTCACTGTTGTGCCTTTGAACAGGACACTGAACTTCTACAGTAGTTGATCTTGGGGAAGCTGGCCCTTGCAATAATTGACATATGGAAGTTGCTTTGGAGAAAAGTGCTACATACAACTACAAATTCAATTCCAAGAAATTACCACTGCATGAAAATGCAAAAAAAAATAAAAAAAGTAAAATATAATATGAGTCATTCCGTGTTAAATCAGATAAAAATCCTTGAAAATGTTTGGTGGACAATCTCAGATTTAGCTCAAAGTTTGTTAACCTAACATTTAGGGCCCAAAACTAAGACCTGTTAAATTCCAATGTTTTCACCCTTGACTTTTATCATTTTTACAGTCTCTGAAATGCCTTATCTTTAACCTTCACAAACTTATTAGGGTGGAACACAGACATGTTCTTGGTATGATTGGACCGTTATAATGTTGTACTGCATGCCAATTAGTTTCATATAAGGGTCTGATATGGAAACATGTAAAACTGGTGATATTGAGGGCCTTGTGATTTAATTTTGCAGAACTTAAGTCAATGAACAGCATTCATACATAGGTGTTGCTATTGTCAAGGTGGGACAAGGCAGAGTGAATTGTCATAGAGTGCTTTGGCACCAGCACTATGGAGGTTTTAAAGCACGCTGGGACAACTGCCTGGGCTATTGACAGATTAAATATGTCAGTCCAAACCTCAGTCAACTGCTCAGCACAGGCCCTGAGTGCGCGTCCGGGGATACCATCAGGACCAGCAGCCTTTATTGTAATATTGCGGGGAGAGAGAGGGAGAGCGAGGTAGGAGGCGGACGATGGAGCACTAGAGCGGAGGACCGGAGGACAGGTGAGGGGTCAGGAACTGAGAGGAGCCCCGGCTGGGGAGCGGGGAGGAGACACTGGCACACGGAGGAGCGGAGAGGAGGCTGGTGAAGAGCGGCCGAAGAGCGGATGCTGATACGAGAAGAGGGCGCCGAGGGAGAGGGTCCGGAGCCAGCTGACCGGAGGAGAGGATTACTGAAAAGTAGAGCAAGGAAGGTGAGTACATGAGATGGGACACAAGGGAAAAACGTGAAGAAGTTCAGAATTCTCTTCTGATGAGGTTCACCCGAGTAGCGGAAGCAACGATCAGGTGAAGAATGAGAGCAGGACCGGGGTAGATATACTGTGGCTGATGTAGATTGCAGGCAGGTGTGATTGGCGGGAGCGGGTGATGATGAGCAGGTGTGGCGGAGAGGATTGCTGCTGGCAGACTGGCGGCAGGTGTAGGCAATCAGCTGGCTTCAGACAGGAGAGGGGGAGGAAGAGGGAGAAACAAAAACAGAAAACAGGGGCCTGTTGCACAAAACTAGGATAAGGGATTAAGCCGGGATATTCAAGTTATCCTGGATGAATTTAGCTTGGACTCGGTTGCACGAAACCAGATTGAATTAAGCCCAGCCAAGTAACCATGGAGATTTATTCTTTGCGGCTAGCCTGGTCCAGAGCAGGCTAACAGCCAGGCTAAGATTAATCCTGGAGTCTCATGTGTCAAATCAGCTGCCGTCTGATCCGAAATAAACGTATTTAACAGTTATTGCGTTGTCTTCTGCATGTGTTCTGCTTTATTTTTATTAACATGCATTAGCCTACTTGTCACTTTTGTTTTCACGAGTTTGATTTAAATCCTACTACAGTTGTTTATAGTCAGAAATGGTTGCACTGGCACCCAGATGCGGAGTGGGACTTTTCCCGGTGGGACGGTAGTGTGTCGAGGCTGCCTGGCGTGCGGCCTCTGGTGGCCGGTGGCCACCGCTGCCCGGTGGCTGCTGCCCGGTGCCCGGTGGCCGCTGCCCGCCAGCAGACTTGCGAGTCGCGTCAGTGTCCACTCTCTCTGTAAAAGTAGAGATGAGCGGCGCAGCGTCCGTGGTCTCAGCTTCAGGTTTATAAAGGACGCGCTCCGGAGATTAAGTGTGACGATATTAATGTAGCGATATTCTCAGATGATAATAATGGCAGACCGGTCAGAGACCAATACATTCATGATTTCATTTTCTTGTTGCTTGTCCTTCTCTAATAAAGGGTAGTTTGTGTTACTCCTTAATAAGTGGGCCTATCGTTTTTTGTTGTAGCTTACATTGGTTTCATAACCTTCTCAATAAGTCTCCCATCCCTGGACCAATAACGTGGCCTATGTACAGCACGTATGTAGTGTAGTTTACATTCATCACACTGGGAACACCACAATGCTTCTTAATCTTTTTATTTTGGTGCGGTCACTTGTCAGAAGAATAAAAAAACATGAATATTGATTTACATATATGTTCACAGCGTGTATTGAAGTCATTTACTATTTTTTCTAGTTGTTGTCCCTTTCTGATTGTTCTGTATGAACATTAATTGTACAAAGAATTAGATATAGCTTATAGAGATTTGGGCATGGTTGTAAAACATGTTCTCACGTTGTGAATAAGGGTTTGAAATTAAGCCTAAAGTCCGTAGGGTCCATTTCCCGAGGAACATTAATTCTCTCTGCTCACTTTTGAGGCAAAGTAGATATTTTTAAACCCCCACACATTCAGTCGGGTCCGCTATGTCGGGCTTTTTTTCTCCGTTTGATAAGAGCCGTATTTCCCTTTTTGCATATTCTTCCCCTCCTCGTTATTTTCCATTAGAAGATGCTGCTCATTGGGTGAAACATTTGGCGCATGCGTCTTTTCATCTCTGCATCAGTAAATCTGTGATCGATAACGTGGTCTATTTGAGAAAGCCGTGAACGTGCACTTATCCCAGCTATCTACACCTGGCTTGACATAGCTCCACCTGTTAATCCTGGCTCGGCAAACGTGCAACCGATTAAGCCGCGATGAGCAGGTCACACTAAGTCAAGCTGCGCTTTTTCACTTATCCTGGATATCTTTATTCTACTTTCGTGCAACAGCCCCAGGACAGAAGAAAAATGCAGGGAAACAATAATACAATAATACTCAAGGCCAGCTGGACCCCGACCAGGGGCCTGTTGCACGAAAGTAGAATAAAGATATCCAGGATAAGTGAAAAAGCGCAGCTTGACTTAGTGTGACCTGCTCATCGCGGCTTCATCGGTTGCACGTTTGCCGAGCCAGGATGAACAGGGGAAGCTATGTCAAGCCAGGTGTAGATAGCTGGGATAAGTGCACGTTCACGGCTTTCTCAAATAGACCACGGTATCGATCACAGATTTACTGATGCAGAGATGAGAAGACGCATGCGCCAAATGTTTCACCCAATGAGCAGCATCTTCTAATGGACAGTAACGAGGAGGGGAAGAATATGCAAAAAGGGAAATACGGCTCTTATCAAACGGAGAAAAAAAAAAAAACATAGCGGACCCGACTGAATGTGTGGGGGTTTAAAAATATCTACTTTGCCTCAAAAGAGAGCAGAGGGAACTAATGTTCCTCGGGAAATGGACCCTACGGACTTTAGGCTTAATTTCAAACCCTTATTCACAACGTGAGAACATGTTTTACAACCATGCCCAAATCTCTATAAGCTATATCTAATTCTTTGTACAATTAATGTTCATACAGAACAATCAGAAAGGGACAACAACTAGAAAAAAAAGTAAATGACTTTAATACACGCTGTGAACATATATGTAAAACAATATTCACGTTTTTTTTATTCTTCTGACAAGTGACCGCACCAAAATAAAAAGATTAAGAAGCATTGTGGTGTTCCCAGTGTGATGAATGTAAACTACACTACATACGTGCTGTACATAGGCCACGTTATTGGTCCAGGGATGGGAGACTAATTAAGAAAGTTATGAAACCAATGTAAGCTATAACAAAAAACAATAGGCCCACTTATTAAGGAGTAACACAAACTACCCTTTATTAGAGAAGGACAAGCAACAAGAAAATGAAATCATGAATGTATTGGTCTCTGACCAGTCTGCCATTAATATCATCTTGGAATATCGCTACATTAATATCGTCACACTTAATCTCCGGAGCGTCCTGTAGAAACCTGAAGCTGAGACCACGGACGCTGCGCTGCTCATCTCTACTTTTACAGAGAGAGTGGACACTGACGCGACTCGCAAGTCTGCTGGCGGGCAATAGCCACCGGGCAGCGGCCGCACGCCAGGCAGCCTCGACATAGTACCGTCCCACCGGGAAAAGTCCCACTCCACATCAGAGTGCCAGTGCAACCATTCCTAACATCTAAACAAATGTAGTAGGGTTTAAATCAAACTCGCGAGTATAGGCTAATGCATGTTAATAAAAATAAAGCAGAACACATGCAGAAGACAATGAATAACTGTTAAACACGTTTATTTCGGATCAGACGGCAGCTGATTTGACACATGAGACTCCAGGATTAATCTTAGCCTGGCTGTTAGCCTGCTCTGGACCAGGCTAGCCGCAAAGAATAAATCTCCATAGTTACTTGGCTGGGCTTGATTCAATCTGGTTTCGTGCAACCGAGTCCAAGCTAAATTCATCCAGGATAACTTGAATATCCCGGCTTAATCCCTTATCCTAGTTTCGTGCAACAGGCCCCATGACAGTCTACCTGTCAACTTTTTTTATTAAGTCCAATAATCTGAGATAGAATTTGAGCTCATCCCCATCCCCCTGCTGTTTTGTTGTGTGTTAGACAAGAGTCTTGTTTTGAACTGATGAATTACATTAGTAGCTGCCCTGACTTGGCCAAGCTACATTCATGAATAAAACCCTTGCTTTTGTTATTAAGTTGTTGTTGTTTTTTCCCCTTTTCTAACTTTTTCAAACAAAAGGTTAGGCTTCCACCCCACCACAGTTAAGCAAAGCTGCAATAAAACAACAAGTACATATTTATTAACATTGTTTTCCCTTGTAACAGCCGAAAAGATGACGAAGCTGCAGGCATTGGAGAGGTCACTGAGAAGTTAGAAGAGCTTGTGCTGGCATCCCAGAGCCTTCCAGATATCACTGCAGCAATCAGAGAGCTCACCAACCTGGCTGCCACTCAGAGAGTCATCCTGAATCATCCACAGCTACAGACCATCAAGCAAGGACTCTGCTGTGTTGTTTGTATAACTAAGTATGCAATAGATATTGTCCCACATGAAAGATAATTCTGGATCTATTTTATTTTTTGTGTGACAGAATTTGAGATTTCCAAATACAAATCATTTTTACATTCTCTACCCAAGATCAGCTGTCTCATCCACAACAATTAACTGCATCTACTGATGCAAACCTTTTTGTACCAGCTCATAGTGTAATGTTACAAAAACAAAGTGTAATGTTTAAGCACTAAAGTTGTACACTTGTTTAGTAAAAATAAAACACTGTCATCCAATACATGAAGAAAACTTTGAGGACAGACGGGATAAATGAGAAAGACAAATATTTTCTTTTTTAGAGTTCATCGAGGAGCCCGTCTTCACACTGTGTTGTCGAAGCATTATTGGTTGCACAACATGTGTGGAACAGTGGCAGGAGACGTCTGTGCACTGTGCAAAATGCAGAGAGAACTGGCTCTGGCTGCTTGCTTCTATAGCTTCCTACATCTGCCACGCAAATAGGAGTAGAACAGCCAAAGAATCATGGGTAATTTACACAACTGGCTGATGCTTACAGACCAAGAGAGAACGTTGTACAAGGGAACAGCACATAAGTCTGACATTTTATTCAACAGAGCAGGTTTCACAGCATGACCGTACTTTGAAAACCACTTTAAGTAAGGTTATAGTAAAACAACAAGTCCAAATGTGTCACTGACAGATAAGCAGCAGGTACAAATGCTATAAATACTACAGGAAGCTTGTCTTCCGTCATTGTGGCACTTCATATGATGAGTGGTGTACTAACGTAGGTGGGCTGCCGGTGGGCTGAACCTCTCCAGGAGGCAGACAGGAATAGTTTCAAGGTTAAAGTAAGTATACTCACCAGCGAGTCTTGTATGACTTCACTCTTGTAAAAATCTAGAAAGACATCAGAGAATACTGGTTAAAAAGAAGGTAGAAAACGCTCATGCACAACCAACTGGGTTACATCTACCCTAAAATGCAATTCACAGAGCAGCGGCATGGACATTGAACTAGTGAGACACTCTGTTCTGCGGGCTTTTTTGTTTAAATGTGCACTATGAGTTCCTGCATGGTTTCAGTATGGCGAGCAGCTAGCGGATCAAAGAGAGATGCCTACTATTTGAGACAAAAATGACATTGCGCTGAAATCATGCAGGAACTCATAGTGCACCTTTAAAGATTATCCATTTAAATGTTTTTTTTTTTTTTTTTTTTTTAAATGTATGGCTCCCGGCTGTAAATCAGAACATGTCCTTTATCCAATAAAGTGACATAATTACTACAGCCTTGCATATCTGTTGTGCGGTAGGATCTGGTTTAAATTCACAAATTATTACTGATCTTCTGTGAATTGCATGTTAGAATTTGATATCACGATTCTCTGCTACGACTTTTGTTGTACACAAAGTGTAATGTTTATTGCACACATCAACCGTGACAAAACAAAACTAATTTGCAGTACCAAACAAAGATTTTTTTGGGGCATCCCCACGAGCCTGTGAACGTAGAGGCTTTAATGAAGAGAAGGGGGAGCATTGCAGAGCTTTAAAATCTTTTTATACAGTCTATGTTTAAAACTAACAGAAGAAAGTAGTAGAGTTTGTGATGCAGTGGGCTCGTAAAATTAAATGAGAATTGAAGTCATTTAATAAAGTAAAAAACATTAAAAAAAGATAAACAAATAATCAAAGTTATTTAATATAATTCAATTTACTCGTGCAGGCCTAGTCCTACCACAATAAACTTAAAGCCTACAGTTACAGTAAAAGAAAATAGAATAAAATACATCAAAATAAAATATATATTTTTTTTAGAAAAAGTGCAAGCACATGTTTGAGCAGCATTTTCTCTTGATGTTTTTACTTTTTTTTCTGTCCTGCTTCCTTTCCTAGAGAGAGGTATGGGCCTGTGACTGCCCTGCAGTCAAATCCTGGCTTAAATGGAGTTAGTGCCATTCTCATACATTTGTGTGACAGTCTTGTGTTGACTGGTTCAAAATGCTGCCGCTCGTCTCCTCACTGGAACTCGTAAGCGAGATCACATCAGCAAAAAAATCGTGATTCATATTTTTCCCTGAATCGTGCAGTTATGACTAATTTTATTTCTGGTTAAGATAGCTTTTTGTTTTTTTTCCTACAAGTTCAACGTGTCTGCATGTTAATAGTATCCTACTTAAAAAAGAAATTGAAAAAACACATATTGTTGATGATTTGGAAACGTAGGTTGTTGATTTTATTTGATACATAGGGAAAGGCTGCAGGACGTAATTGAGACATTATGACGTTCGGACCTTTGCTGGGAGGAAATCTTATTAGTTGGACCTGAATAATATTAATTCTCCTGCTATAATAAAGACTCCTGCTATATATTTTTAGCCTAAAATAGCAGTTATTTCTCATGCACAGAGGCACAACCAGCTGTGAGAGTCTGCTGGATGTCAGCCGCTCAAATTACAGCAGCATGACATCTCCATGGTAGCGTTGCGTAGCCAGTTAACTCGGCAGACGTGGTCAGTCATGACAGTCACATGAGAAGGATATCAACATTGTTTAGCTCTAGAATGATTTATCAAAGAATCTACACATCATAATGAGCCAACTATCGAAAAGCCATATTTCAAAATTCTTTCCACAAAAAACAAGGCTCAGTTTATCAGTTTGTTTTAGAGCCAGCATACTAGAGATGCACAGTTAGGACAAGTAAAGACTTTAAAAGATATATGCCTACCATTATATGGCTTAGGCGCAGAACCCAAGCTGTTTTGGGCACTACATAAGGCAAATGAATGTAGCTAAAGGATTCTTCTAAGAGTTAGTGGGGTGGCAGTAGCTCAGTCCATAGGGAGTTGGGTTGGGAACCGGAGGGTCACTGGTTCAAATCCCCGTATGGACCCAAAAAAAGTTGGGAGCGTGGATTGGTAGCTGGAGAGATGCCAGTTCACCTCCTGGGCACTGCTAGGTGCCCTTGAGCAAGGCACTGTACCCACTCACAGTACTCACGTACCCACTCCGCAGCCCACTCACTCTGACATCTCTCCATGTATAGTGCATGTATAGGTCCTGAGCATGTGTGTGTATTTCAGGCCTGTGTGTGAGTACTAACAAAAAGTGTGTACACAGAGTGTAGTGCAGTAATTTCCCCATTGGGGACTAATAAACAAATTATCTTATCTCTTAATGATTTAGTTGTAGATTTCTTTAGCAAATCTTTTCTTTAAGCTTTTTATGTAATATTTGTTTGTTATGTGCTATAGTTTCTTCTTTTTACATTTTATGCACATATATGTGTAACTTTCGTAACTTGAGGTATCAACGTAAATATCACTATGATCTGTATTAATTATATTTTAGTACTAGGAATCAGAATTAGGTTCGGCTCTTGAAGTGAATTGGCTACGACCACTGTTTGAGTAGCAAAACAGTTTCAAAACATTTATTTCAATATTGCACAGATATTAATAACACATGGAAAACAACAAGGACAAAAGATTCCCCCCAAAATAATAGTCAGTCAGCTTAAAAGAAAATCAGTTAGTCAGTCAGTTCAATGCAGTTCAGTTCGGTTAGGCCTTGTTCAAATCACTACTCGGCAGTGTGATAAGGTTGGAGATCTCATAAATCTTATCTGTATCCAAAAGAGTGTAGTCCACCAGGGTTGGTGGGCGCTGGTCCACACTCCAGAATCACTGAAATCACTGGGTCCAGAATCCCTGAATCGCTGAATCACTGGGTCGCTGGCTCGCCGTATCTCTCATTCTCTCTCTCTCTCTCTCTCAACAGTGGCAGAATATGCACAACAAAAAAACCAATCTGCATACAGCAATGGAAAATGTCCAATTAGTAGCTGTACATGGCTTTATCATTAACACATTTGAAATTCCTGTCACTCAAATCCAGTTCTATATTACTCAGTTTAAACATGAACAAAACACACTGTAACATACCACCTCAAATATGACTTAAGACACGTGAATAATGCTACATTTTACAGGTTTAAGCTAACCAAAAGGTAACTGGACTCATTAAAACTGTATAGCTACAAATAGCACGGCAAAAGACATGCAAACACCCTTTATGCTTGCTCTAGGCCTCAAAATATTAGCCCTTTAGAGCAACCTTGTAGAGGAATAAAAATGCATGGATTCACGTTGCGCCGTCTTATTTTCAACAACGCACATGTACAAGAAGGCTCCACAACTTGTAATGGCGGCTTTGCAAAGATAACATATCAATCATCTCCGACTGTTTTTTTTTTCTTAAGTTATAACATAACAGGAACAGCAAAGTAACATAAAATGCACAGAATATATAATTATAAAAGTAGCTTATCTCTCTGCTCTTTTAATGAACTTAAGGCAGCATGCTAGCATGTAGTTAACTTTCAGTCTCCCTCACCGGAGATTCTAAAACTTCTTTCCAAAGGAAATGAAAGTGTGAACGGCAGTTCACAATATCTAAGGCTTCTTGCCACTTTTACTAGCTCTATATTGCGACAAGAGAAAAAAAAAGAAAGAAGAAGACGTTGATCTTCTTCAGCCGCGCAACATTGAGCGGTTCAGCCTATAAGCATTGAGCAGCGCCATCTAGGGGAACGGAGGATTACAGCAATTACAGTACTTTGGCCCTGTGCATTTTAGATGGTAATAATAATGGTTTAAAAAAGGGCCCCTAAACCCCCTCCCCCCCACCAAAGTGTTTCTACAAGTTGAGGGAAAACACTGTATAAAAAGTTGGTGAGTATCTATGTTTGAATTCAAAGACCATCTTCCAAAGATCTCTGTGCAGCAGAATTTGGTGCCAGCTTCGGTAAAAATCTAAAATTTTTAGGCTTATGTAAAATAAATTATACCTGGAAAGGCGATGTACATGGGTGTGTGGAAACACAAGAGTCACAGGAGATGCCATTTGGCAGGTTCCCGCTTCAGGCAAACACGTCACTACAGCACAACTTCTCTCTTTAGCAGCAGGCCTGGCCTCTCTCCTGCAGCCAGACTGAGACTAAATCTAAGTCACGGGATTCCCTATGAGATTACAGGCCTCCCAAATTGCACAGCGTGACATGCAAGTGACAGTTAAATGATGGCACCCAGACAATTTCTCACCTCTCATCTTTATTAGAGCCAGTACAAAACCTTTCAAAACTATTCAAATGTATACTTGTAATGGTTGCCCATGTCCATCTTTGATAGAGGCTACATTATATGTGGGGAACATGCAGTAGTGTATTGTTGTTTTTCCCATGTTGATAAAGTATGTAGCCTAGTTATCAGTGGCCAGGATTGGTATCACGTGTATGGTCTGGTGTTGGTGTATTATTTCCTTTTATTTTGAAATGTTTTTCTAATGCATACCTCTATATAATGATACTGGGTTGTGACGTGAAGGAGAAGGCTGATCGATTGGGCGAGAGAAGGACGGAGAGAAGCGGTCGGGTTCAGAGGGCGCAGCGTGGCAGTTTTTCCAGGAGATCCCAGCCTCCGGATCAAATACATTTTCGGTGGATTACAAACTGGGATTACTCCTTGGTACTACGGCGGCGACCCTGGTGCTGAGCGGACCGTGGCGAGGTTGCGTGAGTTGTCCGTGCGGACAGTTATTAACTGCGGCTTCTTGCCACGCTTCTCCGGCCATGTTTTGTTTTGTTTTGTTTGTTTGTTTGCTACCCTGGATCCGGACTATTTAAGTTTATTGAATGACATTGGTTTTGTTGGGACGTTGGGGTGTTTTGGGGGAAAAGTGTTTAAATGTGTGGGTCACTTTTAAGTGCGTTGACGTGTATGTACGGAGGGGGTGTGTCCGATGTGTAATAAGTTGTGTCATTAATACACGCAGTTAAACTTACAATCTATGGTCTACTTTTTATTTTAAATAGCCTGGTTATTGAGCCGGCCTAAAGGCATTTAGGGTGTTGGTAGTGTTGGGGGGGGGGGTTTATTCAGGTGTTGTGTATTTAAAATAGGGAAAACAAGGTTATAGCCGATTGATATCAGGGATCCGCCCATTACCTTAATTTTAAGCGTTGTACCTTTCCTTTGCCGAGTGAGTTTGGGAATTGTTACATACTGTGCTGGCCAATCCTGGGGCTCCTTCCCACTACTGATCTAAGTCTACACCAGAACCAACACTGGTTACAGTATATATATATATATATATATATATATATATATGGACTGCAATAGAGCTGTTTGGAGCAGTTTGTGAACAGTGGTTTCTGATGGAAATAAGACATTTAAGCCCATTCTGATGTATGATTTTAAAATTAAAGGGTTACATGTCCAATTAAAGCTATATTTGAAATATGTTTCATGTTATGCTTGGGGTCCGGCTGGCCGTGAGTATTTGTTTTGTTTTCTATTTTTCTGAGTTTGGTATCGGCCTACCCTGTTTTTTCCCTGCTGTCTTGTCTCTCACTCCCCCTCCTGGTGACGCCAGCTGACAATCCACACGTGAGTTCCATCCACAGTCACCTGCTCCCGCCGCCCACACCTGCCTGCCATCTCCAATTAACGGCAGTACATCCACCCCAGCTCTCCATCCACTCCTCGCTTGATCGGTGCTTCGTTCACCCTGGTGAAACTTGTAACAAGCCTCTCGCTCGTGTTGAACATTTAAATCCCTGTGTTACTAGTTACTTACTTCTTTTGTTTTCTCTCCCCCCAGTCATCACTGTTAACATGTTATTTCCCCTCTACACTGTTCACTACGGCAGAAGGTTTTCCCAGTGTGTGCAGGTTGGCGCATGCGTGGAGTTGTGTAGTTGGTTGTGCGGTTTATGGTGGACACGTGTGTCCAAGCTAGCTGTGCACTGAATAAAAGTATGAACTGAATAAACGTTGTGTTTATTAGCAGTAACATTGGTAGCAGAGGATTGTTATAAGATGGCAGCTAGTTATAAAGTTCCGCCGAAGTTTGATGAAGCCAGACCATACGAGTGTTGGAAAAATGAAGTCAGTATCTGGACGAGGGTTACCGACCTCGACAAGACGAAACAAGCCCTTGCTGTTGCCTTGGGACTTGAGGGGAGAGCTCGTGAAACAGCGATGGGAATACCCGCTGAAGAGTTGGACAGTGAAGACGGTATGAAAACGTTGTTAGCTAAACTGGACGACGTGTTCTTAAAGGAAGAAAAGGACCGCGCATATGAAGCCTATTCTTATTTTGATGGCATAACGAAAGAGAGTTCCGTTTCTATGACGGACTACATAATTGACTTCGAACAACAATACAACCGGATGAAAAAGTATAATATGACGCTTCCTGATGCTATACTGGCTTTTAAGCTGTTAGACACGGCCTGTCTCGACGAGAAAAGCAGACAACTGGCACTGACGGCTTGCACGGAGTTGAAGTTCTCCTCCATGAAGTCGGCTCTAAAAAGGATCTTCGGAGGAAAAACGACAGGTTCATTAAACGGAATACAAATGAACCAGGACGTGGCGTTTTTCACAGAACAAAGACCACAAGGAAGAGGAAAACGGAACACAACATGGCAAAGTGGACAACTAAGGCAGCCATTACCGGGGACTAATCCACTGGATAAGTTTGGTAAGAGATCCAGATGTGCTATTTGCCAATACACGTTTCATTGGGCTAAAGACTGTCCTCACAAGAAAACTGAACAAGTAAGAATAACTGAAGATGCAAATGTAGAGGAATGTAACATTACATTGTTTACAAAGGCCTCCATGTCAGATGCTGAGATATTTATGACTGAATCATTGGGATCTGCGATTATTGACACTGACTGTACCCGTACTGTGTGGGGGGAGAAATGGCTGGAAAGCTATCTTGATGACCTCACCCAAGATCAAGTGAACAAATTGATGCAAACAGAAACTCCCAGTTGCAGACCATTTCGGTTCGGAGATGGCAATCTGGTGTATTCCACAAGAAAGGTTAAACTACCAGCTAAAATAGGACTAACAAAATGCCACATTGAAACTGAAGTTGTCAAGGTTGACATTCCACTTCTGCTGAGTAAAACATCCCTTAAGAAGGCAGGGACCATTTTGGACATGGAAAAGGACAGTGCAGTGATGTTCAAGCAATCCATACCTCTTGAATTCACTAGCTCTGGACATTACTGTGTTGACATCAGAGACAGTGAAACTAGAGAAGGTTCAACTGAAGAAGAAGTTCTAACAGTAACAGAAAATATGTCCCCAGATGAGAAACACAAAGTCCTTCTGAAGCTCCATAAACAGTTTGGTCACGCGTCTGCAGACAGACTACAGAGGCTCATTCGCAGTTCAGGGAACAAGGACAAAGAATGCTTTACCGTCTTGCAACAAATAGTATATGACTGTGATGTATGCCAGAAGTACAAGAAGACAAAGCCAAAGCCTGCTGTGGGCTTGCCCTTAGCTTCGGAATATAACGAGACAGTGGCCATGGACCTGCATGAGTTGGAACCAGGTTTATGGTATCTTCACATCATCGACCACTTCACACGTTTCAGCGCAGGAAACATTGTGAAAACAAAGAAGTCGTCTGAAATTGTCAACTCCTTCATTCACACTTGGATTAGTGTCCATGGCGCCCCCCAGAGGCTGTACAGTGACAATGGTGGAGAGTTCAACAATGAAGAGATCAGAGACATGGCTGAAAACTTTAACATTGAGACAAAAACAACAGCAGGATACAGCCCCTGGAGCAACGGATTGCTCGAGAGACATAACCAAACACTGACTGAGATCATCCAGAAGGTCAAACGAGAGAATGGATGTGATTGGCACACTGCCCTTGACTGGGCCCTCATGGCTAAGAACAGTATGCTGAATGTTCAGGGGTACAGTCCATATCAATTAGTGTTTGGACGGAATCCTAACCTTCCATCTGTATTAGTTGATAAACTACCTGCTCTAGAGGGTACCACCATGAGTGCTAGAGTAGGAGAACACATTTCAGCTTTACATGCTTCCAGGAAGGCATTCTCAGAAGCAGAGTCTTCTGAGCGGATAAGAAGGGCAATAAAAAAGCAGCTCAGGCCCACAGATGACATGTATGTGACAGGAAACAAGGTATATTACAAAAGAGCAGATTGTCCTGAGTGGAAGGGACCAGGGATAGTTATTGGTCAGGATGGAGCTGTTGTATTTGTAAGACATGGAGGGATTCTAGTTAGAGTGCACCAATCCAGGCTCTGTAAGGTAAACACACAGGAGTCTCAGGATGAGCCAACTGTGCAAGACAACAGGGAGACAACAAGCAAGAGAGGCAGTTTAAACAATGTAGCAGAAAGCTCAGATGATGAAGAAAACACAGACAGCACACACACCAGTGACACACAACAGACACACAACACTAGTGATAGGGGGAAGAATACAGGAGAAGTGGTTCAGCCTACAATGACACAAAGTGAAACAGATCACAGTGTTGGTGGCAACTCTGTCTCTTCTGCTGGTGTAAAGTTAAAAACAGGTCAGACTGTAACATTTATGAAACCTGAAGATAGTCGTCTACAGAGAGCCAAGGTCTTAGGCAGAGCAGGAAAGGCTTCTGGAAGGCACAAAAATTGGTTTAATATACAACATGTTGAACCTGATGGCAGTGATGGGCAAAAGGAGTCAGTTGATATGTCAAGTGTTGATAATCTTAACATTGAGTCTGAAATGGAGAGTGATATACTCATAACAAAAGACATTTCATTTGATGCCGCCAAACAGGAGGAAATAATGAGTTGGTACAAAAACAATGTATTTGAGGAAGTTAATGATGCAGGTCAAAAGTGTGTCTCTACCAGATGGGTCTGTAGTCTCAAGGATACTCCCAATGGTATAGTGCCAAAAGCACAACTCGTAGCCAGGGGTTTTGAAGAGCTGAATATTCACGAGCTGCAGAAAGATTCCCCAACCTGTGCTTCTGAATCTCTCAGATTATTATTAGCAGTAATATGTCAAAACAAGTGGCAAGTCAATTCCATGGACATCAAGTCTGCTTTCTCACAGGGCATGCAGTTGTCCAGAGAAATCTATGTCCGGCCCCCTCCTGAAGCAGAAAAGGGAAATATTCTATGGAAACTAAACAAATGTGTCTATGGCCTTGCAGATGCATCACTGTATTGGTACAACAAGGTGAAAGAAATAATGCTGGGTACAGGTGGAAAAATGTCTCAGGTAGATCCAGCAGTATTTTATTGGCTGGATGAACAGTGTAAAGTGATTGGAGTACTTGCATGTCATGTTGATGACTTCCTTTGGGCAGGCTCGGAAACTTTCACAACAGAAGTGATCCCTACGCTGAAGTCTGCATTCCATGTTGGGCGTGAGGAACATAAAAAATTCTGCTATGTGGGAATGGACTTTGTTAGTAATAATGGTGTAGTTCATGTACATCAGAATAGTTACATTGAAAACCTACAGCCTGTCCAACTGCAAGCAGCACGTGCTGTGCAGAGAGATGCCTCTCTTAATGAAACTGAAAAGGAGCAGCTTAGGTCAAAAATAGGCCAGATACTATGGGTTGCAAAACAAACCAGACCAGACATTGTGTTTGATGCAAGCAACTTAGCGTCAAATATAAAAGATGCCACAGTCCAGTCTATTCATGAGACAAATAAGGTCCTCAGAAAGCTTAAATCTGAAAAGGTGTCTCTCAGGTTTCAGCATTTGGGAAACAGTGATGCTCTACACGTTATTGTTTTCAGTGATGCTTCTCTTGGTAATCTCCCTGATGGGGGTACACAGGGGGGTACATTGATTGGTCTAATGGGAGAAGGAGGGAAGTTTTCTCCTCTCTCTTGGCAATCTAAGAGAATCAGACGTGTTGTGAGGAGTACTCTGGCAGGGGAAACTCTGGCCATGTCAGATGGAATAGACAATGCTATTTTTCTGGCCACCCTCTTTTCTGAGCTCACAAGTGGAAATGCAGAACAAAATGCTCCTCCGTTGATATGTGTAACGGACAATCACTCTCTGTTTGATGCTCTCAAGTCAACAAAACAGGTCACTGAAAAACGACTAAGGCTGGAAATAAGCAGCATAAAGGAGCTTATACAGACTAAGAAAATAAAGAAAGTGCTCTGGTCCGACACAAAAACTCAACTTGTTGACTGTCTTACCAAAAAGGGAACCTCAGCTCTTGTGTTGTTAAAAGCACTCAGTGAGGGACTGTGGTGCTGTTGAAAGCACTCAAAGCTAAGAACAAAAGGATAAATTTAAAAAGCAATGTACATTTTATTTGCACATGTAACAGTTTTATTTTAAGTTGTAACAACTGTGGCCATTGTGCGTATATGTTTTTTTTATTTGTATGTATAAAACATTTCTTTGTATTCTCTTAATTGTTTAAAGTATAGGGAGATTGTTAACATGTTATTTCCCCTCTACACTGTTCACTACGGCAGAAGGTTTTCCCAGTGTGTGCAGGTTGGCGCATGCGTGGAGTTGTGTAGTTGGTTGTGCGGTTTATGGTGGACACGTGTGTCCAAGCTAGCTGTGCACTGAATAAAAGTATGAACTGAATAAACGTCGTGTTTATTAGCAGTAACAATCGCCTCCACTCTCGCTCCCGTCTCCGGTCAGCTGGCTTCCCCTCTCGGTCGCCCTCCCACGGCATCCCGCTTCAGCCTGACTCCGTTCCCCTTCCTGGTTTGGGTGTCTCCTCCTCGGCTCCACGCTCCCGGCTCTTCCACTCCCCGAGTCTTCCCAGTCTCGATCCCTGGCGTCTGCCTCCCCACTTCTCCTTTTTCTTATTTAATAAATCCTTCTGTTTGGCAAGCCGTTGCGTTTGAGTCCTTCTGTTCCTTTTAACTCTTTTTTTTTCTTCTTCAGGCTACTCTTAAAAGGAATCCTTATGTCAGGCTCATTCCAAAACAGGGTGAGCCATAACTAATGTGTCACTTGGGTAACATCGGACCTGTCTGTATGATTTTAAAATTAAAGGCTTAAATGTCCAATTAAAGCATAATTTGAAATCTTCTTCAGCCTGTTAAAGCCATATTTTAACTTTTTTTAACTACTTTAAAAAGGAATCCTTCTGTTAAAGGAGAATTCTGGTCAATTTCAACACATAGCTCTTTTAGTGAATTTGGAGGTCTGTCAGTAGAGAGAAAAATGAAACCATTCAGTGGTGCCTACACCATGTTATCCTCCTGCTAGAGTTTGCACCCAACAAGTTTTAAACTTGTTTATAGCCTCTAAACATGCTCAAAATGTCATTACAAGTGCTGAGCCATGTGCAGTGATTCCTTCAAAGTGAACACAGCGACAATTACTACAGTAGATGTGACAGGCATACAAGCTGTGTTAATTCAACCAGTGCACATGATGCTGAAGAATACAGTTTCAGATTTGGGAAAATGCAAAGATGAACTGTGTGTGTGTGTGTGAATGAGGGTCTGTCCAATTTCACAGCTTTTTTCACATGTAGCTAGTCCATATTGGACCATGTCCACAATACACAGACTTGTCAAATCTGCATCATGGTTTTGATTCTGGACCTGGTCCAATGAGGGCGAAGTGAAAAAAGCAGTGAAAGCTCAGTTTTTTCATCTTTATAAATACAATAAAGCTTTAATGCTCTACCTTAAATGTCTAATATGATATCACAGCAGTATAATCCTAAGAGGTTTCCCTTAAATGGCAAATCAGACGCTGCGTATCGTGTTGGATGGGGATATTTAATCACTTCTAGTTATTTAATCACATTTTACTTTGAAAAATAGTACAATTATCAATATCACAATGAATTAGCTATGTACTTTACTTTTTTCATAGATTGCATAGATTGTAAGTACAGTATATGAATGTGAACTATACAGTGGGGTTCGAAAGTTTGGGTGTGACGTCAACGTCACACTCATTCAACAAATAACGATATTTAGGGACAAAGGTAATTTACGCTCTCTCTCTCGCCTCGCAGTTTCAGGAAGTGCAGCGTTTAGGCGACATGTGCAGGCCAAACATTTCAGCTGTTTAGACGAGCTCAAACTTGGAGCGGAAGTAATGAAAGCTATAAGCTATCTAGCTGTAAGCTATCTAGCAAACATAGTAGAATTTAACTGAGATGTTCAGTGTATCGTTTTTGTTTCTAGTAACGGTCATAACGACACAAAACATGCTGCTGGTCTGCATGAAACCTAAATGACTTGAAGGTACGGCAGACTGTCCGACCATTCTATGAAATGTATTGTCTTAAAATATGCTGGAAAGTGGTCTAATATTGTTTGTTTTTTATATATAGGACTGTCTTCAAGTGCAACATTGTCTGTCATTGTTTTTTCCCACATTAATTTAAAGTAGTAAGTATGTCTACAACTTGTTTTCTTTTTCAATTGGGTTTGTTTTTGTCCATTTCAAATTTATTATTATTATTATTAAAGGGTAAAGAGCTATATCCCTGACGGACGCTGCGCAATTTTAGGGCTGGTTATAGGCTCCAAGATAGCTTTAGAGACCCCTTATTGCTTGCTAGGGTGGTTGAAGGTGTTGCCTTCTATTGTCCCTGCATGTAATGTGTGAGTTTTAAAGTGTGCTGTGATGTTTTGTTCTATTGCTCTTTTATTGTGTGTATTAGGTCCTAACGCATTAATAGCCTCTAAACTATTCCAGTACAATTTTGCTTTTTATATCAAGTAATTGAGACGGTGCCATTGCATTTTTTTAAAGTCGCTACTGTGTAGTTCCACACTGGTGCTTGTTGGCCGTTATTTTTTTAGTGTTTTGAATCTATGCAAACTGTGTGAATAAAATTCCATTTTTATTTTGTACCTGGCCTCCCGTCCTGGTTTGTTCTGGACACATACCTGTTTTCAATCACTACACTTGTGGAAACAACTGTAGCTACATTACAAAATTCTGTTTCATCAGGGTTCAAGGCAAGGCAGCTTTATTTGTAGAGCACATTTCAGCAACAGGGCAATTCAAAGTGCTTTACACAAAATCAGTTAAAAAGCAGATAAAAAATTAAAACTGATAAAACACATGAATAATCAGATAAAAATATAAACATTAAGACACATAAAACACAAGAATAAAAGTTACAGTGCAGCATAAGAAATTAAACATTAAAGAAATGAACAGTCATTTAAAGAAAGGCAGCATGAAAAAGAAAGGTCTTCAGCCGTGATTTAAAAGAACTGAGAGTAGCAGTGGATCTGCAGGTTTCTGGGAGTTTATTCCAGATATGAGGAGCATAGAAACCAAACTGCTTCCCCCTGTTTAGTTCTGACTCTGGGGACAGAAAGTAGACCTGTCCCAGATGACCTGAGAGGTCTGGGGGGGTCATAGTGTAGCAGCAAATCAGAAATGTATTTTGGCCCTAAACTGTTAAGTGATTTATAAACCAGCAGAAGTACTTTGAAATCAATTCTTTGAGGCACAGGAAGCCAGTGCAAAGACTTCAGAACTGGAGTGATGTGATCCAGTCTCTTGGTCTTAGTGAGGACCCGAGCAGCAGCGTTCTGGATCAGCTGCAGCTGTCTGATTGATTTTTTAGGGAGACCTGTAAAGACCCCGTTACAGTAGTCAAGTCTACTGTAGATGAAAGCATGCACCAGTTTTTCCAAATCCTGTTGACACATAAGTCCTTTAACCCTTGATATATTCTAAAAATATGGATGCACCACATGAACTTGTGCTACTAATGGGACAGTTTAAAAGTGCCAAACAAATGTTTGACATAGACCTCCTCCTTTAAAAATGAAGAATACACACTTTTTAGAAAGATTTCACCTGGTCCAGCCAGAGGAATTTTTTCTTGGTCACAGGGCAGATACTGGACGGAAACGGGGACAAATGAAGCCGGTTTTGGCACCAGACACTTGTCAGTATGTACCAATACTTGAAACAATCAAATTGAATTGAAGATGTCTACATCTGTTGGTTCGGCTGGGGTGGTCTGCGGTGGAAGAGCCTTCTCCCGTTCTTTTTCCAGTCCCTACACTGTGGCGGGAATGACCTGGGAGATGTCGAAGCCATCAACCTGGTCGCAGGAATGGCGGAGGACCTGCAGCTACTACTGGAATTAACAATGTGGCACTAGAGATTCAACTACTTCTTTTTATTATGTAGACTTGTCTTGTGACAATTATTTATTTACCTTAACCCACAGTGTTTTTTGTATGGAATTTCCACTGGATTGTAAAAGGTGAACTACATTTTTTAATTCAATTTTCAACATAATCTTAAATAAAAAGATACAATGTTTGTGGTTTATGTAATTTTTAAGTTAATGCCCATTTCAACGTGCAATAAAGGTCTTTCTAGAGCTACATTTTGTTTTTCTGACGTAACTATAGGGACAAACAGTATTGTAGTCATACAAGAGGACATTGGTAATTTGGTATAATTTATAATTAAATCAATTGTAATTGAAAATGCAATAATTGCTGTTTAATCTGTGTAGGGTTATTGTAAATGTATTATAACAAAAGTATGATCACAAATTGCATAGGAAAAAAAAAAACGTATTCAATGTAATGATCGA
The DNA here is from genome assembly GCF_008692095.1 of Etheostoma spectabile. Classification (NCBI taxonomy): domain Eukaryota; kingdom Metazoa; phylum Chordata; class Actinopteri; order Perciformes; family Percidae; genus Etheostoma; species Etheostoma spectabile. Next base: position 18,765 of record NW_022602782.1, on the reverse strand, counting down.
ATCAAATCTACCTAATATTTACTGCATTTACATTTTTAAAGTGAAAACTAAAAACTATACAAGGACATGCATGTCAAGATCTAATTCTAACAGTTTAAATACAATAAAACATACATACAGTACATCCAATAAAATATATAAATGATATGCCTAATACGTACTTATGAAGTGGTAACTGTTAGGTGTGAATGGTGTACAGAACGCAGAGCCAGGAGTGTGAATTAACAGCTTTATTTAAAGTACTGAAGTATCGAGTCTAGGTTTCCGAGGGGGAAAAGCATGTCCAGGCTTCCAGGGTGAACCAGTATACAGTCCATGCTTCCACACCAACTTGTGGCCAAATTGAGTCCCTTCGGGCTACCCTTCCTTTGTCTTTAACGTCACAAATGAAAATAACGTTCAGGATCTCTGGGAAAGGAAACGTTATTCGTGTCTCCATTTCACACATCTCTGCAGGTTGATTGTGGTCGACAACGCTGTCGTGGTTAGCTCGCCAAAACTCTACTGCCCAAGTTGCTGGCTGGCTACGCAACGTTAGCTATATCCGCTAGCATACGTACAGGCCTTCTTTAACTGTCTATGGTACAGGCTAACTATAGCCTGTTAGCTTTGTGTGTAACGTAAGAAAAACTCGCCCATCTCGTAGGAGTAAGGCTTACCATTTAATTTAATACAATTATGGTACAAATGGTGCACTAACGCGTGGGTAATGTAGATATTGCATTAAAGATCAGCCCCCCCACTCAGATCAGCTGGTATTCTGTCTATAATGGAGTGGTATGGAAATTTTTAAGTGACCCCAAACTTTGGACCGGTAGTGTATCTACATTACCCATTATCAGCAACCATTCCTCCAATCATCCAAAGGCACATTATGTTTACTAATCTGATATCATTTTAAAAAACTAACTAGAAAAACACTGGCAAACCTATTTACAATTATGTCAGCAAATAATGTAATCTGGAAACTGCTGCCCTGGTTAAAAAAACAAGGCAACTGATCTCAGCTGGTATCCTGTCTATAATGGAGTGCAATGGAAATTTCTAAGTGACCCCAAACATTTTATATATATATATATATATATATATATATATATATATATATATATATATATATATATATGATTCACACACATTTGCTTGTTGTCCTTGAGCACACTCTGTAGATAATTTCTAACACATCTCTTCTTAGAATGTAGTTTAGTGGAGTTGCTTAAGAATTAAAGTGTCAATCCTGGTTTAGTTCAAATTTCTATTGGAATGAAAAAAATGTAATTGTGCTGAGAGTTTAGCAGTCTGGAGCAATGAATAAATTCTGTTTCTATGTTCTGGAGCGCTGAAACCTGAGCTGCAAGCTCTCAGAATTGTGTTTCTGTGTGCCAAAATGTCCAGTGGGTCGAAGATAGAGACCTAAGTAAAAGATCAATGCATTCTTCACATGAAAGTCACATGAACACCCATAAGGATGTTTGTTATGAAGTGAATGGTTTTCTATCCAGCCTGGAACGTGTGCCTTTTTCGGGGTCGTTGAGCATTAAGTCCAAACTGTTAAATCCAGGATTTGTCCACTTGATGTCCATAATTTATCACGTTTTTGCTCATTTTTTCTCCGTGCCTTCGGTAGATCTCTCCTAAGAAGCTGGGTTGTAGCGGGCACAATGAACAAGGTCACAAGCTAATGTTCATACCAAAACATTGATATTCAACAAATACTGTTTTTTAGTATACATTTATTTATTTATTTTAATTGTGGGAGTAACCGGTTCACCCGGAGAAAACCTATACAATTGTTTGAGGAAACCAGATCACCTGGAATGAACTCACACAATTGTTTAAGGAAACCAGATCACCTGGACTAAACCCACACAATCACCCTTCATGCTGCCAGTGATTGGAAATGGTTGTTGTGGTTGTCGGAAATAGTGAGAGAACCTCACCTTTTAATGCCTCTCCTGAGTAATCTTGATGAGCTCCTTGTAGCGTTAGTGCAGTCTGTGGTGAGCTTATCAGAGATGGGTGGTAAAGGTACATACTTTGATGTGATTTTATACCCGTGCTTGACTGTACTAGCCGAGAGCTGAATGTGTGGTAAGGTCTTCAAAGCTGGTAGTGTGTTTGGTTGACACAGTGGAAGGAAGCTGCCTTTTAACGTGTCTCTCTGCTGAAACTTTGAACGGGTCTGATGATGTGGGCAATGCACCTTATCATCGATGGGTGGCATGTGTACATGGTCCGGTGTTTGCTGAGACCCCTCCATGGCTGAAAGGGTGTTTGGTGGAACTTGAGTGAAGACACTGCCCTTTAATGTGTCTCTCTCCTGAGTCTTGAGCACACGCCCATATTTGGACCTAGTCTGGTCCAGCTGCATGTGTGGCGAGGTCTTCATAGCTGGCAGGGTGTTTGGTGGAACTGGTGTCAGGACACTGCCTTGTAATGTGTCTTTCTGCTGAAGCTTGAGCACACGCCCATATTTGGACCTAGTCTGGTCCAGCTGCATGTGTGACGAGGTCTTCATAGCTGGCAGGGTGTTTGGTGGAACTGGTGTGAGGACACCGCCTTTGAATGTGTCTCTCTGCTGAATCTGGGTCTGAGGATGTGAGCTCTGCACCTTATCAAGGATGGGTGGCAAGTGTACATGGTCCGGTGTTTGCCAAGACCCCTTTGTACCTGACAGGGTGTTTAGTGGAACTTGAGTGAAGACACTGCCTTGTAATGTGTCTCTCTTCTGAGTCTTGAGCACACGCCCATATTTGGACCTAGAGGGGTCCAGCTGCATGTGTGGCGAGGTCTTCATAGCTGGCAGGGTGTTTGGTGGAACTGGTGTGAGGACACCGCCTTTTAAGGTGTCTCTCTGCTGAAATTTTGAACGGGTCTGATGATGTGGGCGATGCACCTTATCCTTGATGGGTGGCAAGTGTACATGGTCCGGTTTTTGCTGAGACCCCTCCATGCCTGGCAGGGTGTTTGGTGGAACTGGTGTCAGGACACTGCCTTGTAATGTGTTTCTCTGCTGAAGCTTGAGCACACGCCCATATTTGGACATAGTCTGGTCCAAATATGCAGTCCGGTAAGAGAGTTGGTCATGAGCAGATCCACCTCTGATGAGGGGCGGGTGTGGCTTGAATTGACTTTGTGTGAGCTGCAAATGTACTTGTTTTGAAGTGGGTTCAGTCCCCTGCTTGACGGCACCATCAGATTGCTGCATGTTTGCTAAGCTGATGGTGTCATTAGTGCAACCTGTAGTTGGCCTGGTGTTTGGTGGACATGGTGTTGATGTAGTTTTAGACCCCTTGTTGACCTCACTAAAATACAGATTTTCCAGGGGTTTGTGAGTTTCTTTAAACTCTAATTGTAATTGAGCCTCACTTTTTATTAAGTCAAGTCCTGACTGAATCTTCATCATCCGTCTATTTACACGATCAAGTAGATCCTCTGTTAATTTGGCTCCAGGCTTCTTAGGGCTGACTACCTTGTCTATTCTGTCACAGAGGCTTTTAATGCTGTCTGTCAGTTCTTCTGACTTTGATTTTGTTGGAAAGACAGGACGTGCCAATGGAAAGTTGCTGGTCTTCGTTGTGCTTGGTCTGCCGGTCTCCTCCTGTTCAGCATTCTCCTCAAGGCTGATTTGTGAAGCACCCCATTGGTCTTTCCCAAAGAGGCCTATGTAGGTTCCTGTGTTTTCCCACAGACAGACATTGCAGTTCCCTGCGGTAATTAACTTTTCACAAGTTGGGTTACAGTGAACACTCACCACCCCTGTGATGTGAGATTGCCAGGAGTGCAACAGAGGAGGTGGACACAATGACACGCACCACCCATTTATATCCTCAAATGGCTCGTTGTTTGCCTGTTTTTTAAACCCAAAAGCCTGAATGTCCCACTGATAAATCTTTCCGGTACTATCCCCGGTCAGTAATATCTGGTCATTGGGATCAGTTGACATGGTGGTAATGACTGCTCCTTCATCCTTCACTGCTCTGAACTTTCCAATCAATCCTCCCTTGCTAATAACAGACCAGGCATATATGTTGCCATCTGAAGACGTCAGCAGTGTGGCTGTGTGAACTTTAACCTCCCTGGTCTTCAGACATATGATAAGAGGTGTGTTAATCACAGCAGTGTTGTTCCCATTCAGGGATTTACTATTTAGAGGTCTTTTCCCAGTGCCTCTGACATGCTTTGGACTCTTGTGACCAAGCAGACTCCCTGTCTGGCCCTGAGTGGTTTTGTCTGCCATGTTTGTTCGAGGGGTGTTGCTGCCATTGAGCCAGTAGAGAACTTCGCCACTGGCGGCCTCCCAGATGACAATATTTCCATTGCTGGAGGCAGTAACCAGTGTGTTTTCATGGACATCCATTGAGCAAATGTCATCTAAATAATCATGCTTCAAAAATCTGTTGTCATATCCGTGTATGTCCAGGTCATAAATGATCTTGGAGTTCATTCCCGACACAAACACCCTATTGTCTACACAGACGATACCTGTCACCTCCCTTTGTACGGTAACAGGAAGAATGGCAAGCTCTGTTCCGTTGTTGAAGTTCCAAATTTTAACTTTTCCATCCTGGGAAATTGTGATCAGTCTGCGCTTTAGTCCATCAAATGAAATAGCAACATGCCCCACGTACTGATCTGGAGTCACCTTGAACTGCATGGCGGCCGTTCCTGTTAAGATATCCCACACTGTCACCACGCCATTTTGGCAAACAGAGACAACCTGTTTGAAAATGTTGTGATAGAGAGCACAGCACAGGGGCTTGTCATGCGATGTTAATGCATTTTTAAACACATCAGTTCCTCTTCCAAGATATTTGCCAATATCTGTGTTAGCTAGGACTAACTCATTGTTGTGTGTGTTGTAACACACACTGGAGATAGGACTCTGCATCATTTCTTTTATCTTGAAGCTTTGCAAACAGATCAGTGCATCCTCTGACCAAACACATATATGGTGGTCCAGCGATAAACTAACAAAAACTTTTTCCTTGGGATTTAACATTATATGGGTGATGGGTTTGGCATGTCCCTTTAATTCCTGGACGCATGACACTGTTTTGTGGGGAAACCATGTCCTCAGTAGGGCATCCGTCCCACCGGTCAGCAGATACCCAGAGGAAGTGGAGTATTCTACACAGGTGAAGAAGTCCACATGTCCTCTGCTCTTAAAGACTGTTGTAGACATTTTGGTTGTGGATGTCTTGGGTAGAGAAGCAAGGACCATTGTCTTGGATGAACTACCGCAGATAGCAAACGACCTAAGTGATGGAAAATATTGGATCTGACTGCAAATGTCATTAAAGATGTTGACCTTCACACATAGAAAGTCTTTAGAGGGGTTTTTTAACAGGGTTGAAACATAAACAGTTGGATAATCCCGCAGAGAGATTTTCTCATATGCACCGTTGAAGAAGAGGCCGTTTTCACATATGTTGTAGGAGACAAACACAGACAAAAAACCTTTTACATCGCCAAAGGAAAACACTGCTTTAGTGCCTTTGGACCAGTAGTTCATGGTATTCACTATGTTGTCCTCTACTATTAAAGAGTGGCTGGTTGAAAACAACTTAGGGAATTCATTGCAGCGATAGAATATTAGTTCCCTGTCAGAAGTGGAGATAGCCAGTTGTTTGAGTTCACTGATGTAGACCATGTCAGTAACGTGCATTTTCTTGTTGTGTGAAAAAGGAAGTGTGTTTTCCTTTTTGTATAACTGAACCGGGTATGGGGTGTCAAAGCTGTCAGGCCAGAAGTTGAGGATACCATTCGAGCTGATGGAGAGGTATTGACCTTTTTGGTAAGTGCTGGTTTGTCCTAATAAAACCTCTGAACCATGATCAGGTTTCCTGTCATTCTCGAAGGGACGGTGAATCAGACGAACAATCGCTTTATGGTGATCCACCGATATCATTTCGATAGGTTTGGGAAAGATTTGATTTTTAAAAGCCATATTTTGTGATGCCTTGTTTTTGTTCACCAGGTAGTCTGTTAACTCCCCGAGGTCCACACTTCCATCTCCATTTGTGTCAATCTTCATGTGGAGGGCAATGAGATCTTCTTCATCCATAGTAGGGAATAACTGCTTCAGTCCTTCACAGAATTCTTCAATGTCCAATCCTCCACCTCCATCAGCATCCGCCTCATGAAATAGCGTTACAATGTCATCCATATTTTCAGCAGTAAACATTTTGTCCGTCTTTGAAAGTTCACTTCTAGAATCCATTTTAGCGTTCTCAGTTAGGTCCTCCGACCGAATAAACCAGTTCAATAGAGTTGCTTAAGAATTAAAATGTCAACCCTTAAGATGTCAATCCTGGTTTAGTTCAAATTTCTATTTGAATGAAAACAATGCAATTGTGCTGAGAGTTTAGCAGTCTGGAGCAATGAATAGAATTCTAGTTCTATGTTCTGGAGTGCTGAAACTTGAGCTGCAAGTTCTCACAATTGTGTGTAACGTTCTGTGTCTGCGTACCAAATGTGCAATGGATCGAAGATACTGACCTAAGTAAAAGATAGTGACCTCAGTAAAAGATCAACGCATTCTTCACATGAAAGCCAATGATGATGTCATAGTTTGTTATGAAGTGAAGGATTTTTTAAAAAACTTTATTCAACAATTTAAAACATACAAATACAGACATTAGTAATTGACTACAACTTTTGAATACAATTGAATACAACTTATCTCATTGCATTTCTAAAAGCAGATAACAATTCAACATTCACAGCTTTAAATCGCAGAAATATTTTTTTTTCCTCTTACAACCCAAGCCATTTTTAAGCGTTTTTTTGCTCATGTCACATTAATACTCACTGTGATCTCATTTTTCACCCCATATGCTAATCCGGTATCTCACATTCCCAAACACAACCATGGCCAGAAGTAGGAATAGCTCCTAAATGTCTGTTGAACAACACATAACAGAGTTATATTGGCATAAAACATAAAAATGATAAACGTTAGTTAATTGTATTTGATAATTTATTAAAATAAAATAGAGGGGAAAAAACAGAATTTTATGCATTTTACAGTTTCTTGATCATGCAAATAAAAATAAAATTGTATTTATTTATTTTTTTTTACAATTTTTGAAGTTGGAAATCTTCTATGTGAGTTTTTTATCCACTTTTTATCCAATTACATACAACAATTTCTTTTTTCACCTTCTTTCTAGGGTAAGTGTTTTTTCTTTGTCGATCTTTTAAACAAAACAGGCTTTTTTCAAAGCCCCCCAGCAGGTTTTGGGGTTAAGAGGGTTAAAGCATGGTTTAGATTTATGAATATATTTGCCTAATAATAACATGAGGTTAATATATTTCGCTGTAGTCAAAACCAGTGATGACACTCTTCCAGTCTATTTTAACTTGCGTCTTTGTTTTGCATAGTATAAATTATTCCAAGCCTGACAAAAGCTTCATGAAATACTTAATGTGCCGATTTTTCCATGTCATTATCACAAAAGCTAATCTTGGCATCAATCTCTGTGTTTTTTGAGATGTGTAAGTTTGATGGGTATATTTGAAGCAAGATTTTCGGGTATATCGCCTTTACTTTGTTATTTATACAGGGAAAAGCCAATTATTTTCCCATCCTACCTCTGAAAGTAACAAATTCTAAAAGAATTTACCTCTTGGTGTAATCTGCTTTTGTTCTGAAATATTTCTGATATTTTTGTTTATGCATTTAGGACTTTCAATTACTATTCCATTGAGATGCAACTTTAATTCTGTTCTCTCACCAATTCCAGCTTGAGCTGTCATTAGCTGGTGGATGCCAGATGGTAAAGCTTTGCTTACCAAACTGTATTAAAAGTAATAGGAAATGATTTGGTTCTCAGGACACAAGTTCCAGTATATATGGCATTTTTCTAGAACCTGGCACAACGCATATTCTCTTGTTGTACATGACTAATGTTTTATTGTAAAATAAATTACAATTTCATCGTAAAGGTGCTCTGTATCCAATTTGTTAAAGTAAATAGTCTTTATTCTTAATAGTGATATATTTATTATTCCAGATTATTGTTTTGTGTGGAGAGAAACATAACTACGTAACATAACTTCCATGCCATCAATGCCTGCTGGTAGAAGTTGAACAATTGCAGAGGAGACTTTACAATGTTAAACTTACAGGACATATATATATATATATATATATATATATATATATATATATATATATATATATATATATATATATATGGACTGCAATAGAGCTGTTTGGAGCAGTTTGTGAACAGTGGTTTCTGATGGAAATAAGACATTTAAGCCCATTCTGATGTATGATTTTAAAATTAAAGGGTTACATGTCCAATTAAAGCTATATTTGAAATATGTTTTATGTTATGCTTGGGGTCCGGCTGGCCGTGAGTATTTGTTTTGTTTTCTATGTTTCTGAGTTTGCTATCGGCCTACCCTGTTTTTTCCCTGCTGTCTTGTCTCTCACTCCCCCTCCTGGTGAAGCCAGCTGACAATCCACACGTGAGTTCCATCCACAGTCACCTGCTCCCGCCGCCCACACCTGCCTGCCATCTCCAATTAACGACAGTACATCCACCCCAGCTCTCCATCCACTCCTCGCTTGATCGGTGCTTCGTTCACCCTGGTGAAACTTGTAACAAGCCTCTCGCTCGTGTTGAACATTTAAATCCCTGTGTTACTAGTTACTTACCTCTTTTGTTTTCTCTCCCCCCAGTCATCACCTCCACTCTCGCTCCCGTCTCCGGTCAGCTGGCTTCCCCTCTCGGTCGCCCTCCCACGGCATCCCGCTTCAGCCTGACTCCGTTCCCCTTCCTGGTTTGGGTGTCTCCTCCTCGGCTCCACGCTCCCGGCTCTTCCACTCCCCGAGTCTTCCCAGTCTCGATCCCTGGCGTCTGCCTCCCCACTTCTCCTTTTTCTTATTTAATAAATCCTTCTGTTTGGCAAGCCGTTGCGTTTGAGTCCTTCTGTTCCTTTTATCTCTTTTTTTTTTTTCTTCAGGCTACTCTTAAAAGGAATCCTTATGTCAGGCTCATTCCAAAACAGGGTGAGCCATAACTAATGTGTCACTTGGGTAACATCGGACCTGTCTGTATGATTTTAAAATTAAAGGCTTAAATGTCCAATTAAAGCATAATTTGAAATCTTTTTCAGCCTGTTAAAGCCATATTCACTTTTTTTTTTTTAAATACTTTAAAAAGGAATCCTTCTGTTAAAGGAGAATTCTGGTCAATTTCAACACATAGCTCTTTTAGTGAATTTGGAGGTCTGTCAGTAGAGAGAAAAATGAAACCCTTCAGTGGTGCCTACACCATGTTATCCTCCTGCTAGAGTTTGCACCCAACAAGTTTTAAACTTGTTTATAGCCTCTAAACATGCTCAAAATGTCATTACAAGTGCTGAGCCATGTGCAGTGATTCCTTCAAAGTGAACACAGTGACATTTACTACAGTAGATGTGACAGGCATACAAGCTGTGTTAATTCAACCAGTGCACATGATGCTGAAGACTACAGTTTCAGATTTGGGAAAATGCAAAGATGAACTGTGTGTGTGTGTGAATGAGGGTCTGTCCAATTTCACAGCTTTTTTCACATGTAGCTAGTCCATATTGGACCATGTCCACAATACACAGACTTGTCAAATCTGCATCATGGTTTTGATTCTGGACCCGGTCCAATGAGGGCAAAGTGAAAAAAGCAGTGAAAGCTCAGTTTTTTTCATTTTCATAAATACAATGAATTAGCTATGTACTTTACTTTTTTCATAGATTGCATAGATTGTAAGTACAGTATATGAATGTGAACTATACAGTGGGGTTCGAAAGTTTGGGTGTGACGTCAACGTCACACTCATTCAACAAATAACGATATTTAGGGACAAAGGTAATTTACGCTCTCTCTCTCGCCTCGCAGTTTCAGGAAGTGCAGCGTTTAGGCGACATGTGCAGGCCAAACATTTCAGCTGTTTAGACGAGCTGAAGTAATGACTGTAAGCTATCTAGCAAACATAGTAGAATTTAACTGAGATGTTCAGTGTATCGTTTTTGTTTCTAGTAACGGTCATAACGACACAAAACATGCTGCTGGTCTGCATGAAACCTAAATGACTTGAAGGTACGGCAGACTGTCCGACCATTCTATGAAATGTATTGTCTTAAAATATGCTGGAAAGTGGTCTAATATTGTTTGTTTTTTTATATAGGACTGTCTTCAAGTGCAACATTGTCTGTCATTGTTTTTTCCCACATTAATTTAAAGTAGTAAGTATGTCTACAACTTGTTTTCTTTTTCAATTGGGTTTGTTTTTGTCCATTTCAAATGTATTATTATTATTATTAAAGGGTAAATGCAATATCCCTGACGGACGCTGCGCAATTTTAGGGCTGGTTATAGGCTCCAAGATAGCTTTAGAGACCCCTTATTGCTTGCTAGGGTGGTTGAAGGTGTTGCCTTCTATTGTCCCTGCATGTAATGTGTGAGTTTTAAAGTGTGCTGTGATGTTTTGTTCTATTGCTCTTTTATTGTGTGTATTAGGTCCTAACGCATTAATAGCCTCTAAACTATTCCAGTACAATTTTGCTTTTTATATCAAGTAATTGAGACGGTGCCATTGCATTTTTTTAAAGTCGCTACTGTGTAGTTCCACACTGGTGCTTGTTGGCCGTTATTTTTTTAGTGTTTTGAATCTATGCAAACTGTGTGAATAAAATTCCATTTTTATTTTGTACCTGGCCTCCCGTCCTGGTTTGTTCTGGACACATACCTGTTTTCAATCACTACACTTGTGGAAACAACTGTAGCTACATTACAAAATTCTGTTTCATCAGGGTTCAAGGCAAGGCAGCTTTATTTGTAGAGCACATTTCAGCAACAGGGCAATTCAAAGTGCTTTACACAAAATCAGTTAAAAAGCAGATAAAAAATTAAAACTGATAAAACACATGAATAATCAGATAAAAATATAAACATTAAGACACATAAAACACAAGAATAAAAGTTACAGTGCAGCATAAGAAATTAAACACTAAAGAAATGAACAGTCATTTAAAGAAAGGCAGCATGAAAAAGAAAGGTCTTCAGCCGTGATTTAAAAGAACTGAGAGTAGCAGTGGATCTGCAGGTTTCTGGGAGTTTATTCCAGATATGAGGAGCATAGAAACTAAACTGCTTCCCCCTGTTTAGTTCTGACTCTGGGGACAGAAAGTAGACCTGTCCCAGATGACCTGAGAGGTCTGGGGGGGTCATAGTGTAGCAGCAAATCAGAAATGTATTTTGGCCCTAAACTGTTAAGTGATTTATAAACCAGCAGAAGTACTTTGAAATCAATTCTTTGAGGCACAGGAAGCCAGTGCAAAGACTTCAGAACTGGAGTGATGTGATCCAGTCTCTTGGTCTTAGTGAGGACCCGAGCAGCAGCGTTCTGGATCAGCTGCAGCTGTCTGATTGATTTTTAGGGAGACCTGTAAAGACCCCGTTACAGTAGTCAAGTCTACTGTAGATGAAAGCATGCACCAGTTTTTCCAAATCCTGTTGACACATAAGTCCTTTAACCCTTGATATATTCTAAAAATATGGATGCACCACATGAACTTGTGCTACTAATGGGACAGTTTAAAAGTGCCAAACAAATGTTTGACATAGACCTCCTCCTTTAAAAATGAAGAATACACACTTTTTAGAAAGATTTCACCTGGTCCAGCCAGAGGAATTTTTTCTTGGTCACAGGGCAGATACTGGACGGAAACGGAGACAAATGAAGCCGGTTTTGGCACCAGACACTTGTCAGTATGTACCAATACTTGAAACAATCAAATTGAATTGAAGATGTCTACATCTGTTGGTTTGGCTGGGGTGGTCTGCGGTGGAAGAGCCTTCTCCCGTTCTTTTTCCAGTCCCTACACTGTGGCGGGAATGACCTGGGAGATGTCGAAGCCGTCAACCTGGTCGCAGGAATGGCGGAGGACCTGCAGCTACTACTGGAATTAACAATGTGGCACTAGAGATTCAACTACTTCTTTTTATTATGTAGACTTGTCTTGTGACAATTATTTATTTACCTTAACCCACAGTGTTTTATGTATGGAATTTCCACTGGATTGTAAAAGGTGAACTACATTTTTTAATTCAATTTTCAACATAATCTTAAATAAAAAGATACAATGTTTGTGGTTTATGTAATTTTTAAGTTAATGCCCATTTCAACGTGCAATAAAGGTCTTTCTAGAGCTACATTTTGTTTTTCTGACGTAACTATAGGGACAAACAGTATTGTAGTCATACAAGAGGACATTGGTAATTTGGTATAATTTATAATTAAATCAAGTGTAATTGAAAATGCAATAATTGCTGTTTAATCTGTGTAGGGTTATTGTAAATGTATTATAACAAAAGTATGATCACAAATTGCATAGGAAAAAAAAAACTTATTCAATGTAATGATCGAATCAAATCTACCTAATATTTACTGCATTTACATTTTTAAAGTGAAAACTAAAAACTATACAAGGACATGCATGTCAAGATCTAATTCTAACAGTTTAAATACAATAAAACATACATACAGTACATCCAATAAAATATATAAATGATATGCCTAATACGTACTTATGAAGTGGTAACTGTTAGGTGTGAATGGTGTACAGAACGCAGAGCCAGGAGTGTGAATTAACAGCTTTATTTAAAGTACTGAAGTATCGAGTCTAGGTTTCCGAGGGGAAAAGCATGTCCAGGCTTCCAGGGTGAACCAGTATACAGTCCATGCTTCCACACCAACTTGTGGCCAAATTGAGTCCCACTCGGGCTACCCTTCCTTTGTCTTTAACGTCACAAATGAAAATAACGTTCAGGATCTCTGGGAAAGGAAACGTTATTCGTGTCTCCATTTCACACATCTCTGCAGGTTGATTGTGGTCGACAACGCTGTCGTGGTTAGCTCGCCAAAACTCTACTGCCCAAGTTGCTGGCTGGCTACGCAACGTTAGCTATATCCGCTAGCATACGTACAGGCCTTCTTTAACTGTCTATGGTACAGGCTAACTATAGCCTGTTAGCTTTGTGTGTAACGTAAGAAAAACTCGCCCATCTCGTAGGAGTAAGGCTTACCATTTAATTTAATACAATTATGGTACAAATGGTGCACTAACGCGTGGGTAATGTAGATATTGCATTAAAGATCAGCCCCCCCACTCAGATCAGCTGGTATTCTGTCTATAATGGAGTGGTATGGAAATTTTTAAGTGACCCCAAACTTTGGACCGGTAGTGTATCTACATTACCCATTATCAGCAACCATTCCTCCAATCATCCAAAGGCACATTATGTTTACTAATCTGATATCATTTTAAAAAACTAACTAGAAAAACACTGGCAAACCTATTTACAATTATGTCAGCAAATAATGTAATCTGGAAACTGCTGCCCTGGTTAAAAAAACAAGGCAACTGATCTCAGCTGGTATCCTGTCTATAATGGAGTGCAATGGAAATTTCTAAGTGACCCCAAACATTTGACCGTAGTATGTATATATATATATATATATATATATATATATATATATATATATATATATGATTCACACACATTTGCTTGTTGTCCTTGAGCACACTCTGTAGATAATTTCTAACACATCTCTTCTTAGAATGTAGTTTAGTGGAGTTGCTTAAGAATTAAAGTGTCAATCCTGGTTTAGTTCAAATTTCTATTGGAATGAAAAAAATGTATTGTGCTGAGAGTTTAGCAGTCTGGAGCAATGAATAAATTCTGTTTCTATGTTCTGGAGCGCTGAAACCTGAGCTGCAAGCTCTCAGAATTGTGTTTCTGTGTGCCAAAATGTCCAGTGGGTCGAAGATAGAGACCTAAGTAAAAGATCAATGCATTCTTCACATGAAAGTCACATGAACACCCATAAGGATGTTTGTTATGAAGTGAATGGTTTTCTATCCAGCCTGGAACGTGTGCCTTTTTCGGGGTCGTTGAGCATTAAGTCCAAACTGTTAAATCCAGGATTTGTCCACTTGATGTCCATAATTTATCACGTTTTTGCTCATTTTTTCTCCGTGCCTTCGGTAGATCTCTCCTAAGAAGCTGGGTTGTAGCGGGCACAATGAACAAGGTCACAAGCTAATGTTCATACCAAAACATTGATATTCAACAAATACTGTTTTTTTAGTATACATTTATTTATTTATTTTAATTGTGGGAGTAACCGGTTCACCCGGAGAAAACCTATACAATTGTTTGAGGAAACCAGATCACCTGGAATGAACTCACACAATTGTTTAAGGAAACCAGATCACCTGGACTAAACCCACACAATCACCCTTCATGCTGCCAGTGATTGGAAATGGTTGTTGTGGTTGTCGGAAATAGTGAGAGAACCTCACCTTTTAATGCCTCTCCTGAGTAATCTTGATGAGCTCCTTGTAGCGTTAGTGCAGTCTGTGGTGAGCTTATCAGAGATGGGTGGTAAAGGTACATACTTTGATGTGATTTTATACCCGTGCTTGACTGTACTAGCCGAGAGCTGAATGTGTGGTAAGGTCTTCAAAGCTGGTAGTGTGTTTGGTTGACACAGTGGAAGGAAGCTGCCTTTTAAGGTGTCTCTCTGCTGAAACTTTGAACGGGTCTGATGATGTGGGCGATGCACCTTATCATCGATGGGTGGCATGTGTACATGGTCCGGTGTTTGCTGAGACCCCTCCATGGCTGAAAGGGTGTTTGGTGGAACTTGAGTGAAGACACTGCCCTTTAATGTGTCTCTCTCCTGAGTCTTGAGCACATGCCCATATTTGGACCCAGTCTGGTCCAGCTGCATGTGTGGCGAGGTCTTCATAGCTGGCAGGGTGTTTGGTGGAACTGGTGTCAGGACACTGCCTTGTAATGTGTCTTTCTGCTGAAGCTTGAGCACACGCCCATATTTGGACCTAGTCTGGTCCAGCTGCATGTGTGACGAGGTCTTCATAGCTGGCAGGGTGTTTGGTGGAACTGGTGTGAGGACACCGCCTTTGAATGTGTCTCTCTGCTGAATCTGGGTCTGAGGATGTGAGCTCTGCACCTTATCAAGGATGGGTGGCAAGTGTACATGGTCCGGTGTTTGCCAAGACCCCTTTGTACCTGACAGGGTGTTTAGTGGAACTTGAGTGAAGACACTGCCTTGTAATGTGTCTCTCTTCTGAGTCTTGAGCACACGCCCATATTTGGACCTAGAGGGGTCCAGCTGCATGTGTGGCGAGGTCTTCATAGCTGGCAGGGTGTTTGGTGGAACTGGTGTGAGGACACCGCCTTTTAAGGTGTCTCTCTGCTGAAACTTTGAACGGGTCTGATGATGTGGGCGATGCACCTTATCCTTGATGGGTGGAAGTGTACATGGTCGGTGTTTTGCTGAGACCCCTCCATGCCTGGCAGGGTGTTTGGTGGAACTGGTGTCAGGACACTGCCTTGTATGTGTACTTGTTTTGAAGTGGGTTCAGTCCCCTGCTTCACGGCACCATCAGATTGCTGCATGTTTGCTAAGCTGATGGTGTCATTAGTGCAACGTGTAGTTGGTCTGGTGTTTGGTGGACATGGTGTTGATGTAGTTTTAGACCCCTGGTGGACCTCACTAAAATACAGATTTTCCAGGGGTTTGTTAGTTTGTTCAAATAATTGTAATTGGCTTCGCTTTTTATTAAGTCAAGTCCTGACTGAATCTTCATCATCCGTCTATTTACACGATCAAGTAGATCCTCTGTTAATTTGTCTCCAGGCTTCTTAGGGCTGACTACCTTGTCTATTCTGTCACAGAGGCTTTTAATGCTGTCTGTCAGTTCTTCTGACTTTGATTTTGTTGGAAAGACAGGACGTGCCAATGGAAAGTTGCTTGTCTTCGTTGTGCTTGGTCTGCCGGTCTCCTCCTGTTCAGCATTCTCCTCAAGGCTGATTTGTGAAGCACCCCATTGGTCTTTCCCAAAGAGGCCTATGTAGGTTCCTGTGTTTTCCCACAGACAGACATTGCAGTTCCCTGCGGTAATTAACTTTTCACAAGTTGGGTTACAGTGAACACTCACCACCCTGTGATGTGAGATTGCCAGAGTGCAACAGAGGAGGTGGACACAATGACACGCACCACCCATTATATCCTCAAATGGCTCGTTGTTTGCCTGTTTTTTAAACCCAAAAGCCTGAATGTCCCACTGATAAATCTTTCCGGTACTATCCCCGGTCATTAATATCTGGTCATTGGGATCAGTTGACATGGTGGTAATGACTGCTCCTTCATCCTTCACTGCTCTGAACTTTCCAATCAATCCTCCCTTGCTAATAACAGACCAGGCATATATGTTGCCATCTGAAGACGTCAGCAGTGTGGCTGTGTGAACTTTAACCTCCCTGGTCTTCAGACATATGATAAGAGGTATGTTAATCACATCAATGTCATTCCCATTCAGGGATTTACTTTTAGAGGTCTTTTCCCAGTGCCTCTGACATGCTTTGGACTCTTGTCACCAAGCAGACTCCCTGTCTGGCCCTGAGTGGTTTTGTCTGCCATGTTTGTCCGAGGGCTGTTGCTGCCATTGAGCCAGTAGAGAACTTCGCCACTGGCGGCCTCCCAGATGACAATATTTCCATAGCTGGAGGCAGTAACCAGTGTGTTTTCATGGACATCCATTGAGCAAATGTCATCTAAATAATAATGCTTCAAAAATCTGTTGTCATATCCGTGTATGTCCAGGTCATAAATGATCTTGGAGTTCTTTCCCGACACAAACACCCTATTGTCTACACAGACGATACCTGTCACCTCCCTTTGTACGGTAACAGGAAGAATGGCAAGCTCTGTTCCGTTGTTGAAGTTCCAAAGTTTAACTTTTCCATCCTGGGAAATTGTGATCAGTCTGCGCTTTAGTCCATCAAATGAAATAGCAACATGCCCCACGTACTGATCTGGAGTCACCTTGAACTGCATGGCGGCCGTTCCTGTTAAGATATCCCACACTGTCACCACGCCATTTTGGCAAACAGAGACAACCTGTTTGAAAATGTTGTGATAGAGAGCACAGCACAGGGGCTTGTCATGCGATGTTAATGCATTTTTAAACACATCAGTTCCTCTTCCAAGATATTTGCCAATATCTGTGTTAGCTAGGACTAACTCATTGTTGTGTGTGTTGTAACACACACTGGAGATAGGACTCTGCATCATTTCTTTATCTTGAAGCTTTGCAAACAGATCATTGCATCCTCTGACCAAACACATATATGGTGGTCCAGCGATAAACTAACAAAAACTTTTTCCTTGGGATTTAACATTATATGGGTGATGGGTTTGGCATGTCCCTTTAATTCCTGGATGCATGACACTGTTTTGTGGGGAAACCACGTCCTCAGTAGGGCGTCCGTCCCACCGGTCAGCAGATACCCAGAGGAAGTGGAGTATTCTACACAGGTGAAGAAGTCCACATCTCCTCTGCTCTTAAAGACTGTTGTAGACATTTTGGTTGCGGATGTCTTGGGTAGAGAAGCAAGGACCATTGTCTTGGATGAACTACCGCAGATGGCAAATGAGCTAAGTGATGGAAAGTATTGAATCTGACTGCAAATGTCATTAAAGATGTTGACCTTCACACATAGAAAGTCTTTAGAGGGGTTTTTTAACAGGGTAGAAACATAAACAGTTGGTACTTTGCAGAGAGATTTTCTCATATGCATCTCTGAAGAAGAGGCCGTTTTCACATATGTTGTTGGAGACAAACACAGACAAAAAACTTTTACATCGCCAAAGGAAAACACTGCTTTAGTGCCATTGGACCAGTAGTTCATGGTATTCACTATGTTGTCCTCTACTATTAAAGAGTGGCTGGTTGAAAACAACTTAGGGAATTCATTGCAGCGATAGAATATTAGTTCCCTGTCAGAAGTGGAGATAGCCAGTTGCTTGAGTTCACTGATGTAGACCATGTCATTACGTGCATTTTCTTGTTGTGTGAAAAAGGAAGTGTGTTTTCCTTTTTGTATAATTGAATTGGGTATGAGGTGTCAAAGCTGTCAGGCCAGAAGTTGAGGATACCATTCGAGTGATGGAGAGGTATTGACCTTTTTGGTAAGTGCTGGTTTGTCCTAATAAAACCTCTGAACCATGGTCAGGTTTCCTGTCATTCTCGAAGGGACGGTGAATCAGACAACATCAATCTATGTGATCCACCGATATCATTTTTATAGGTTTAGGAAAGATTTGATTTTTAAAAGCCATATTTTGTGATGCCTTGTTTTTGTTCACCAGGTAGTCTGTTAACTCCCCGAGGTCCACACTCCATCTCCATTTGTGTCAATCTTCATGTGGAGGGCAATGAGATCTTCTTCATCCATAGTAGGGAATAACTGCTTCAGTCCTTCACAGAATTCTTCAATGTCCAATCGTCCATCTCCATCAGAATCCGCCTCATGAAATAGCGTTACAATCTCTTGCACATTTTCAGCAGTAAACATTTTGTCCGTCTTTGTAAGTTCACTTCTAGAATCCATTTTAGCGTTCTCATTAGGTCCTCCGACCGAATTAACCAGTTAATAGAGTTGCTTAAGAATTAAAATGTCAACCCTTAAGATGTCAATCCTGGTTTAGTTTGAATGATAACAATGCAATTGTGCTGAGAGTTTAGCAGTCTGGAGCAATGAATAGAATTCTAGTTCTATGTTCGGAGTGCTGAAACTTGAGCTGCAAGTTCTCACAATTGTGTGTAACGTTCTGTGTCTGCGTACCAAATGTGCAATGGATCGAGATACCTGACCTAAGTAAAAGATAGTGACCTCAGTAA